>NC_049901.1:4728684-4993684 GCF_001411555.2 Juglans regia | reverse complement strand
TGCCATCAGATCTATATTTAATTTTATACACCCATTTACATCTTATGGGTTGTTTTACCATCAGGTAAGGAGGTTAGGGACCAAGTATTGTTAGACTCTAATGCTCTAACTTCAACTGCCATGGCTTCACGCCAACACTGATATTGGATAGCTTGAGAAAAGGTTTTAGGCCTAAAGTTGGATGAGACTGAAAAGACTAAAACTTTGTAAGGAAAGGACAATTTATCATAGGAAAGACAAATGTAAATGGAATTAGGAATGTCTGACATACCAGTATTCAGATTGCAAGAAGGGTTGCTATCAACACCTGCACTTTTGGAAGAAATATTGCTATGGTTGACAGCAGCCAGCTTGCAATAATAATCCTGCAAGTATGATGGAGGCTTGCGAACTCGAGCAGACTGTCTAATGATAGGAGAGTTTGAAGAAGACTGAATGTTACAATCTTGGTTAGAAATTGAGGAAGATCGAATGGTAATATTTGGTTCAGAATCAGAGTTGGATGGAGAGGGTGAGACATGATTAGGATTTGTAGGAGGAGAAATATAAGGTAGAGAAGATGTAGGAAAAGATTCTGTCATGGAACATGGCAAGACAATAGATTCAGGAGAAGAAGAAAGGTACTGGAAAGGGAATATAACTTCATGCAAAACTACATCTCGGGAAATGAAAATTGATTGAGAATCGATGTCAAAGACTTTATACCCTTTTACTCCAAAAGGATATCCTGTAAATATACATTTGGTGGCTCTTGGATCAAATTTATTTATGATTCTGGAAATTGTGAAAGCAAAACAAAGGCAACGAAATATATACTCTTAAGTGGGAGTAAGAAGAAGCAATAGAGAAAAGGACTTCATAAGGGGATTTGTTACCAAGAAGAGGTGTTGGAGTTCGATTAATTAAATATGTTGTTGTTAGATACATTCACCCCAAAATTTTAGGGGAAGAAATGAACGAAATCTGAGTGATCGTGCCACATTCAGCAAATGCCTGTGTTTTCTTTCAACCACACCATTTTGATATGGTGTTTGAACACTAGTTTTCTGATGTAACACTCATTTTGAGTTATATAATTCAGGCCTGTTTAACTCAATCGCATTATCAAATCTTAAATGTTTGATTGTTTCAATCATTGAAAAGAAAGAATGAAGTAAATGTCAAGTTTGACCTTTGCTTTTCACAAGATAAACCCACGTACATTTGGAAAAATCATCAACTACAGTTAGAAAGAACCGAGAACCATCAATAGAAGGAATGAAAAATGGTCTCCAAATGTCACAATGTATTATCTCAAAATGATTGTGAGACATGCTTTGACTTAAGGAAAAAGGAAGTCTATGTTGTTTTGCAAAAGGACAAACTGTACAAGGTGTAGTATTTGAAACTTTAATATCTGGTACAGATTTATTCAATAGTAACAATCTAGAAGGAGACAAATGCCCTAATCTATAATGACATAGATCAAAAGAAGGAGAAATAGTAAAGGCAACTTTGGAAGTCGAAGGAATGGGAGAACTGACAATCTTTGCCTTATTCTGAAAATTTTGCATAAGATAGTACAAGCTAGCTTGTTGCTCACCCATCCCAACCATTCTCCAAGTGTATAGGTTCTGAATAACACAATAATTGGCAAAGAAAGTTAGGCAACAAAATGAATCTTTGGCAAGTCAACTGGTGGAGATAAGGTTGATTGAAAAAGAAGGAACACAAAGGGCATTACGTAATATTAAGGAATCTGAAATATGCACAGTCCCTATATGAGAGACGTGCTAGATTTCCATTAGGAAACTTCACTTGATGATTGACAACTAAAGAAATTGAAGAAAATAGAGAAAGGGAGGTAACCATATGGTCAGTTGCCCCACTGTCTATTATCCATTGTGTCTGATTTGAAGAGATGTATTTTATCAATGAATGATTAAAAGTAGAAGAATTAGAAGAGATACCTGACCGTGCCGACATTGTTCTTGTAAAGCTAAAATCTGAGAAGAATCAAGTGCTCCTTGAGCATTATGATCAACACTCACTTGATTCATTGCACCAGTGACATATGATTTATCTTGTTGGACTTCCAACCTAGCGGATAGCCATAGATTTTATAACATTTGTCCACTGTATGGCCTGGTATCCACAATTACTACAGATCACCTTGTCCTTTCGTACTGAATGTTGTTCTTTTCCACTGCCTTTTAAATTGGGACTACTAATACTGGACTTGGAAACCAAAGCAATAGAGGTACTCATCTGTGGTGTGTTGCCATTAGAGAGACCTCTTTGTTTTTCTTCTTGTAAAACCAATGAAAATACCTAATTAATGGAGGGAAATTGATCCATTAAGAAGATCTGACCTCTTATATGCGAATAAGTCATTTAGTCCCATAAAAAAAATTGCATTACATACTTTTCCTCATGATCTTCTATTAAAGGCTTCATAGAAGTACATCCACATGACGGTATTGGCTTAAAACTCAACAACTCATCCCAAAGACTCCTCAATTTAGTAAAATAATCAAGAACATAACTATTTTCTTGATTATGCACAGAAAGGGCTTTTTGAAGTTGAAAAATCCTAGCTAGGTCGATTACTTTGAGAAAATCTTTCGTGTAAATCTTTCCAAACATCATCAGCTGCAGTTATCATGTACAAAACACTGGAAGCTATCTTCTTATAAAGAGAATTTGTGAGGGAACAAAGTACCATATCATTGCACCTAATCCACGCATTCACCAACGGATCACCATCATTTGGTCTTTTTAAAGCTCCTGTTACGAATGTTGTCTTGTTCTTAGCATTAAGGGCTATCGACATCGAGCACCTCCATGAATGAAAATTGTCTCCAGTAAGTTCTTGCGACACGAGCATTATGCCTGGATTTTCTCTATAGTGAAGAAAGTAGGGACTGGCAAGATCATCATACACATACAGAAGAAAGAGATGAATTTTCCGTAACGAGAGAGAAGAAAGATCATTTCGATTAGGCGAATTAACTTGCAAACCACGACTCGAATTTAGCTTTCGATCATATCTTACTAACTCGGCGCCTTGGATATGTATCGACTGCATGGATTGAGTCAAGATCATTTCGTTGAGTACTTCTTGTTCAAATTTAATAGAGATATATAGACAATACTACATAAACATAAAGTAAATCGTGTAATATTTATTGACAATTTTATAATCTTCTACAGCAATAAATATTAATTGGTTGGAGTTTCCAATTTCCATTCATATATACGTCTATCTTTACAATTTTCTGAACATTGAATCAAACGATTTTAAAATCGTTTGATTCAATATTTTAAAATTCAATATTGAATTTTGGTAAGTACTTTATCCAAAGATTGTTGAATAATCATTTAATTCAAGGGAAGACTAATTACTGGTGTACACATGAACAATAATGTAGACGTACATGTTGCATGGCTCCTTATCTTTGATGTACGGATAGAGTGAGATGATGACTACAAGAAAAACGAGTATTTGTAACGGATTATTTGCGACGATAATGATTATTTGTGATGAAAATAAACTCATTTTCGCAAGAAATTATACTAATTTTCACAAGAAATAGCTGGCCACATAAAAGCATTTTTCTTGTTGAAACAATATCCTTCCACGTCCAAGCTGTAATTGTTGCATGCACCATGCATTCACTTAATTAGCAGCTTAATTAATTAACTATATATCCTTCCATTTAAATATTGGTAATTAAATCATTTTTTTTTATTCGGTAAATAACCATGCACCAATTTGGCGCTATGTGTTTCTAATAATTAGTTAATTAATCTACAACAAAACTATTTGTCACTTACGATCTTATATAATTTATATACCAATAAGTGTGAGATTCGTTTAAGTTGGTTATAATTAATTAATTATTAGGAAACCACGAGCGTAGGATAAGATCGAACACAATTATATGTACAACGAGCATCTTAATTAATGTGTACACTAAGCGAATTTAGTTGTGGTTTATAATAAATAAATCATTATACATCAGTGAAATCAAATTTTTGGAATTAAAAGTCTCTTTAATTATAAGTTCTGATCTCTTTAACACGTACGTGTTGAAAATGAATTAATGAAGCAATATTCTTTGATATACATACATATATATATATATATATATATATATGAGAGAGAGAGAGAGAGAGAATTCTACAGCCACTAAACTAAATTAATATTTTTTGCAAATCCTTATTGATTAATGTCATTATTATATATATATATATATATATATGATCCATAGCACTCAAAGCATTAATTTTCTTTCCTTCTTTTTTAATTTGTCTTGTGTTTTCTTCACTAAAAGAATCCACTTTTCTTTCGTTAAATAATCGGAGCATATTTTCATCACTCTCAAAATATGAAGAGCTAAATATATACTTCCCCGTCAAAAGTTTAAAAATTTTCGATATACTCTTAATTTCATGTTATCATATGATTAATTTGGATGCATGATGATGGACTCTAGCTAGTACGGTATAGTATGCGCGTGTGCTATGATTCAATTTTTTTGAAGATAAATTATATTTACAATTCTAAAGTATGCAAACTGATCTACGCACTCTCTTTAAAAAAAGTGAAAAAATTTAGGATCCACATGATAAAAATATTTTTTTCATAACAGATCTAACTTTTTTTCAAAATGAATATGCAAAACTTACATACTTTATATGGGGCTACTAATCTCGAGCATGGCATTTGGTTGAAGAGAAAATATAGGCAATCGAGCACTTGGCTAGCTTGTTCAGCTTTGAAGTGAGTTTGGTCCGGTTCAAGTTAACAAATTTTCTCTATCCAGTTTGGTTTAGATAATTGACTGGCCGGTCAACTTGAATTTCATGCTCAAGATCCTATATATATTTTTGCTCGATCCTTAAATTAAATAGCCTTATAAGTTACCATATACATAATAACTAGGTTTCCGGAGGTGAGAAGGGATCAGCAAATTAACTTTCAATCCTTCCTCCACTTTCAATATCCAGCAAACAGAACGCGCATGCAGTTCGATACTTTCTGAATATGAACGACGACGTTGCAGAGCTAATTACTTAATTACTAACTCCATGTTTATCCTTGATCATTTTCAAGAAAAATAAAAAATGAAAAGCAGTACTAACAGAAATTATCAGCATGAACTGACCATGAGTGTTACTTTCTTAAATATATATTAATTAAAGGAATTATAATTAAGACTATATTTCGTAAACTACCAAGTCAGGATTTGAACGATCGAGTAAGCTGGACTTATATATATTGTTGTAATATTATTTTAAATCACCGCTTATCTCTTAAATTAACTAATAATTAGAAGAAATAAATTTAATTATTTAGTTTATATTTTAACATAATAAATGGTAAATAGTACTTCGATGTCAACTCTTTGATATCATGGATTTTTTTTATTATATAGGAAGTGTTTGGTTCACAAAGAGATCTGCACAAAAGCAATTAAGTTCATAAACTGAAATAACTTCTTGTTATACATCAAATTGTAAAAGCTTATTTTACTATAAAGTAAATCTAATGTATTATATCAATTTGCAAGCTTTACTTTTCTAAAACCATTTCTTTATAAATAAAGAGCACATCTTTTATTAAATTAATCGAACTTAAATAAAAATTTCTAAATTTTTATACAAAATACAATAAACATTTCAACTTTTTCATCTCATCTCATCTCATCTTATCTTATCATTACAAGCTAATGTAACTTGATATCATATATTAGATTGTAAAACTACTTTTATTATAAAGTAAATTAAACGTATTATACGAAGGCATGTCATTTGTGAGTTTACTTTTATGTGATTTTTTTTGCAATGTATCACTTCTCAAATTAATAAAGTGATGTACTCTACGCGAATAATGCTGTAGGGACAAGGAAGAAAGAAAAATTCTTATCACTATCTGTATTTATCTGATACGAAAGCATGTCCACAACTGCATCTATCAAGGGTCACCTTCGATTTTAACCATCAATATTAATGATGAGGGCCTTAGTTAGAAATTTGGCATGTAATTGCTATATATCTGTGCATGTCTCGATCTGTTGCTAAAGGTAGTCCTCACAATATAAAGAATCCTCTCTGTTTTATTGATGTAGCATCAAATAATTGAAATCAGACAATATCAAGTCAAAAAATGTCAAAAACGATAATTAAAAATATTATTAAGTAATTTTATTATTTCGACAAAAATACTTATTGCCGCGAGAAAACGTACTTTTGAATTGTCGATAGAAAGTCTTCAAAAAAAAAAAAAAAAGAAGAAGAAGGGGGTGGGAGTAACTCTTTAATATGCATGTCAAATATATATATATATATATATATATATATATATATATATATATATATGAAGAGACTCTACGGACTACCTGCGGTTGGCTCACCATTTTGGAATAGATAAATGTAGGAAATTACATAGAAATTAAGTTAAACTAATTAATCAAGTAGAGGATCAGAATTATATGGTCCTAAAATTCAGAGACAAAAGACATTCTATTCCAAGGGATTTTCACAGCAAAAGGTAATTCCAAACATGGAACTGAGAAATTAATACCCTTTAATTTATTCATTGGTTCTCACCCATTACATCAGACA
The DNA here is from genome assembly GCF_001411555.2 of Juglans regia. Lineage (NCBI taxonomy): Eukaryota > Viridiplantae > Streptophyta > Magnoliopsida > Fagales > Juglandaceae > Juglans > Juglans regia. Next base: position 4,987,075 of record NC_049901.1, on the reverse strand, counting down.
TCCGAGATACGCAAATTCAAAACAAAGCAAATTGTCTCGAAAATGATAACAAATTAAAAAAGAAGGGGGTGGGGGTTCTAATAAAGCTTAAGGTACATGCATGATATAATGAAACCGATCGACCCGGATCATGACTAAAAAGGGTACATTTAGAGAGAATTCACTTATAATTAATTAAAGCCAGGAGGCTTGTAGGCAATGAAACTGATGCACTGCACTTGGCGCTTGTTGTCGAATCCAATGATTCTGATAAAGGCAGTGGGATAAGCCTTCTTGCACTCCTCAAGCTCCTTCAAAACCTGGGATGAATCTGTGCATCCAAACATGGGGAGCTTCCACATGACCCAGTATCGCCCATCGTAGTATCCTGGTGACCTGTTGTTCTCACGGTACACAAATCCGTGCTATATATATATATACAAATTTAAATTATTTAACCATCATCAGTACTACAAGAAATATCATCCTAATAAACTTAAAAACAGTAAAGAAGGGAATAAAGGAGCGAAAATGACCTCCAACTCGAATTCCAAGCAAGGAATCCATCCCTTTCGAATAAGGTAATCTACTTCCTTGGCCAATGATTCGTAACTCAAGGGTGGAAGGTAGGAAAGAGTCTCAAACTTCTGCTTCCCAAGTGGAGGCCATACCTGCACTTGCAAAAAATTTTCTGAGTAAACATTTCTGCAGATCACAATTTTGTTAGCATTTTCAAAGCTTGTTAGAAGTACATAGTGCACCATGTTTGTACCAACATAATTAGTACATATGACATCAGAATAAGTTTGATGTAGTTTTCAAACCCATTAATACTTAATTCTAGCTTCATCACTAGCTTGGTACCTGCATGCATTGAACTCTTCCGCCGTTGCTTGCGATGGAGGTAATATCGTTGTTGGCCCTTTGGGTGACCGGGAAAGTTGCGGCAGACTTGAGGCCGGTGAAAGGTGCAACCATGCTGGCTTGAGCCGGGGTGGCACGGTTGACGGTGGCGACCGTGGCCGATGAAATCATTGAGGAAGCCATTACTTTCACCTTATGATCTTTCTCCTCTAAAAGTACTCTCTTTTGCTAGAGCTGCAAACCTTGATCTACTCCCACTCCCCACTCCATATTTATAATGGTATAAACTGGATATTTCGTATCCTATGGTCGAAGATTAATGGATTTGATCTCAAACAACGTTGGACCGTTGGATCAGATAAATGATGACATTGCGCCATACTGGCCACAGGAGGGATGGAAGTTTTTTGAACCTAGCCTTATCGTGAAGCACCACGATGACAGTGCCACGTGGAGGAGCTCCATAATCTTATCTCATCCAAGCGGGCATGGATGAATGAGTGATTGTGGTTAAAGAGTAACGTCTCTGGTCAGTGATCTTTTCCTTTGCCATTTCTCTTTCAAATTTTGCCCTCTATCTGAAGCAACTGCCCTTCGAGACCATTCCTTCTTCGGACTCACTCCAAGAAGAGAATTAAATATTAGCAGTACTGGTCCCTTAGCTGAAGAAGTCCATTTTTATCATGGAGAGTGCAAGATGGGGCTTAGGATTCCCAACTTACAAAGGAAGATGGGGGTAAAATATTACCAGTAAAATCAAGAACACTCTGGAATTTTCCACTAGTCTTTCTACACACACGTCCTGCCAAACTCATCTCACGCACAGTACTAGTCCCTCAACACCACTGCCACTATATATCTTTTATTATTTTTAGTATGAGCAAGGCCTCACAAATCCTTTTCCCAAATGCTTGTAATTTATTGGGCTAAGCAGCTGATCTGATCATCTAATTCCCCAGATGCGTATGATCTGACATACTGCATGGACAGTTATTCTTCCTGTTTATGGGTTCACTATTTATGGGATGCTTTGTTCAGCTCATTTTAGGATACGTTTGAATGTTAAACTAAGTCAAGTTAAATTGAATTGAATTAAATTGAGATAATAAAATATTATTAGAATATTATTTTTTTTTTTAAATTTAAAAAAATTGAATTATTTATTATATTTTATATTAAAATTTAAAAAAATTATAATAATAAGTTAAGATGAATTTAATTTCTAAATTACTAATTATTTGGATACATTATCTTCAGAAACTTCTTTCAATTTTTACATTAATAGCTTAGTGTACGTCTTCTGGGGTCCAATTAGTACTTGGGCTAGAAGTAGTACTGAATATAATTAGGAAGAATTACAACAACGTACCATAAGGATATACACGACATAGAGAACCTACAACTACTGTGTGTTTCACTTAGTGTAAAATGGCTCGATAACCAAGCTTGTACATTAACTTCTTCTCGATGTCCTTTACTCGTTCTTCAATTTTTCAAATCACATCCAGTACTCATGCATTTGACTGTACTTCTAAACTTCTAGTCGATCGAGCCCTACCATCGTCCCACTTCCATCAATTTTACCAACAAGAATCACGGCTACTAATGAAGTATATATATATATATATATCTATATATATATATATCTATCTTCTATCATAGACAATCGTGAAAAGAAACACACATGTACTGATCAGTACGCAAACCAGAGAATTAATGAATTGGCAAGGAAGCGTTATGTAAAGACCGCCCTCAAGGAATACACTGCATGCTGACCCCCACCCACCCCCCTGGCCCTGCCGGGCGAATAATTTTATTTGAAGGCTAGCTTTTTTATATATCACACAGTACCATTTATATAACACAATTTGATTTGGAAGATAAATTTTTAATTTTGAATATTATAAATCAAATTATGCCATGTGAATGATGTGTGGTATAAAGACCTTCAAATAGCACCGCTCATGATGATGTCTTCTTATGATATTATTGGTGATAGAATTTCTTTTAAACCGTATCAGCCCCTAGATGGCGCACGAGAATTCATTAGATATGAAACTTAGGACATGTTCATACAATCTCTTTCCAATCCAATGTAATCCCATCTCAGTTATCACATTTGTTGCTAAAATCTACTCGCTTCTCTTTTTTAACATCCTAATTCTTCCCAGCTGGTTGCTTTCTTCGTGGAGCTAGATGAAGATTGAAGTATTCCATGGTGGGCACTCTTGCAGGGTCCTTTCTTGGACTTGGATGGCAGGCGATGGCCGGGAAGATAGATTGACATATGTGATGAGGGGTACGTAGGTGATGGAAGACAAATTGAAAAATGAGCCCAAAAAGTCTTTGAAGCCCATGAGAACTAACCCGGCCCATTATATAGTTTTGTACCTACATAACATTAGAACGGTGGTGTTGAGCTCCCAAATAAATAAAAAAATCAATTCTTCACTTTTTGTCCTTCTAGTTATATACTTTTATCCTACTTTTAATTAGATCCTTCAATTATCTTATAAGCCCCACTAAAAGTTATTATCAGAACTGAAATATAATCAGAAGGAAATTAGGAAATATGGCTCGAATGCCGGTTTTTCTATGATGCCACAATTTTAACGACGTCATAATTAGAGATTTGATAAATCACTAATTATTCTAAAAAATTCAATTAATAAAGATTTTTGAATTTAATGGTGTGAATTATTATATATATACATATTCTCTAAAATTAGATGTATATATATTAGTATGTTTTCCGGATTAATTAGTGATTCAATTTATTATAATTTATAATGCCATGATACAGATAGAATTGTTATCCGAACTTCATCCCGATCGATGATAGACTGCGACTGATTGAGCTAGCTAGCTGGTCCTTTTTCTTTTTACTATTTATTCTTGGACTTAATCCCAATTTGTTTAGAATATAGTACTAGAGTAATTACCGCGTAACCCAAGGTTAGACCGAATATTTTGTACGTCCAAAAGTTTTCACGTGTACATCAGTACTTTTTTTTTTTTTTAAATGATTGGAGTACTATGATCGGCACTGATCAATTGTTTGTTACAAAAAAGATTATTTTTATTAAAATAAATTTATTTTCGTTATAAGTAGTGAATTTTCACAAGTGTATATATACATCAATACTTTGTTGAAAAAAATTGGGGTATGATCGGCACTTAATCTCCAATACGAAATAATTTTTATTTGTAATAAATTATTTGTTTAAAAAATAATTATTTTTATTAAAATGAATTCAAATTTTTCATAAATAATCATTCTCATATCAAATAATTCGTCATAAATATTTATTTTTTAAAAATTATCTGTCATACAGCATATATAGGTAAGAGATCATATAAATATCGTAATTAAGCTATAATTAAGACCAAACATGAATGAATGAACTACGTACATTGCCCTATCTAATTTGTATTAATAATTGAAGTTTTCTTAATAATTTGTCGTTTAATGACTACGTATATGATACAGTCTATATATTATAATATATATATATATATATATATATATATATATATATGTTGATCAGCCGGCCCGTGTAAGTTGGATTCGACTGTTTGAGGATTAATAACTAAATAAGAATATTATATATGTGTGTGTGTGTGTGTTTTAGAAGTAATAGGAGAAGCTAGCGCTCCTTGGTTAGGTCGAAGAAAAATGATGACAATCAGGTTGGTAATTAGGTATGTGTTCACAGCATATTATATAGATCATCCCCTAAACCATTGGCGCCGAGCTCTTTAGAATCTCGGAGTCAATATGCAGTAGCTAGGGGGGAATGAACCAAAGAACTAACATATTAAAAGATCGAATGCATGACGTTGAATCAAAAGGGATTAATTTATTTTTTAATATATATATATATATATATATATATATATATATATATATATATATATAGAGTACAAAGGCAGTTTGGATTTTAATAAGTGACTCTGCAAGTTGCTCAGGTAAAAGAACATTATATTGAGTAGTACTGGTTTTTTGAAATGAAATTTAAGAAACGGTACTACTACCTCCAAATTAAATAGAATGGAAAAATAGACAAATTATGGACCTACTCCTGGGGGATCAAATATTAATTAGATAGCTTTAATTATGGGAAATAATTAATTTAGGACGGTGGAAATATATATTGATTGGCACTACTCGAGCTAGATATGGTACAACATTAATTATCTACTAGATGATCACTAATTAAAATCATTAATTAATGCTGCATAGTGCATGCATTCATGTACGAATAATTGATTGTGGTGCAACATATATATACTCAAGTTAATTCATATATGCATGATATTGCGTTATGAAACCATAAATATATTAATAACTATTTGAAAATAAATAAATAAATATAGATAGAAGTTATTATTAGAAGTATCTATTTTATATACATGATGTGACATCATTTAGATCATACAACTTTTTAAGTAATTATTAAAAATAAATAACTATAAATAATCATGCAATAAATGTAAAATATATACTATAATGATTTTTTTTTAATATTATTCATAATATTAAAAATATTTAAAAATGTTAAACAAACTATGTGAAAAAAAAAAAAAAAACTTAAAATGAATTAGCGGTGTCAGCGGTGGGTGTAGACCCACCATAAACACTTGTTTGGTAAAATTATACCTGCGGTACGTACGGACTACTCTAGCTTCATTTAAGCTAGCTAGCTATCTTTTCAACCAATACCCTGGAAATTAAATCAATTACAACTTTTCCACAAGTTATATATTAATAGAAATTAGGAGGCTAGCCAGTAATTCACCTCTACAAAAATATATAAAACCATTTATTACGATTCCTGATCTCGCATGTTTCTTACTTAATTTTGCCGTAATATTTTGACAAATAAGTGCATGGAACATCGAGTCATGTAGTGCATGCATGAAAAAGTTATAAATAAGTGGATCGAGGCCTCAAGATTGTATATATGAAATATGATTTTAATTTAGCATCCAATTAGTCAATATTTTATAATATATATATATATATATATTATAAAAAATAAAAATAAAAACCTGCGACCGAAACTTGTCTGTTCTTTTTTTCCAATGACGTAAAGACGAGAATGGTACAAGTTTTTGCTCTCTGTTGTCTATAGTGGCAAGTGGGCACTAGATTCCGTGAGGAACTGTGTACACCACATATGGTTTTATTCAAGTGGCGGTGGGAGTCGAGACAAGAAAACCTAGCTAGGAACAAACGAATAAAATAATAATTGGAAGTATCACGTTTGATTCTTTCTGCAAAGTTGGCGGCATAAGTGAGAATTTGTTTATATATATATATATATATATGATGCACATTGAGCCTAAATAAGAAGAGATCATCCTTTGAAAAAATAAAAAAAATCAAGATTTTGGGATAGCGAGCCTTACACGATTAATGCTACGTCCGTATATTGAAATAAGTTAAATTAAATTGTGAATAATAATATTTTATAAATTTTATTAAAATGAGTTTAATTTTTTTAAATTGATATATATTTAACTTTTTAAATTAAAATATATGAAATAGGTTGAGATGAGTTTAATTTTTTTATAATAAATTAAAAAAATAACAGATTCTATCAATAATTAATTTGAAAATAATTGAATTTGATTTAATAATCAAATACAATAATATATAGATTGTTAATTGCCCAGCCTATAACAGTAAGTCAAAGGTCAATAATAAAAAAGTAACGTAAACTCTAATAGCTATATGGTAAAATCCATTAGACACGCGTACGTACGCATATAGGATACATAGAGAGAGAGAGAGACAGAGAGAGAGATTAGGTGTTGCATGTGGCAGCTTCCAAATTCTCAATGACCGACCTGGTATTATTATATGATATAAACCATGTTGTTTAGAAAAATAGCATGTGCATGAAATTCTAAAATTATATTTACATGATATCATGCAGTGCATCTATATATATATATTTTTTAAACAGCATCACTTGAACACATTTTATTAAGAAATAATAGAGCATAGCTCATTACAAGGTTTCTTCATTTCTACTATAAATATAAACTAACTAGGAATTTCTTCCATCCAAAATGATTCTTCACCTCTCTACATAGCTCTTTTTACCAACATATGTGCTACATTATTATCTTCTCTAAAGTTGTACAGACCAAAATGACATATGTGATAAAATCTCTTTAATATTCAGAACTTGTTAATCTATCTACAGATAATAAATATCTTTACTGTTCACTACTTTTGTTATTGTCTGTGCATCCCCTTCAAAAATAAGTACTCCTTACAGGTTTAGTTCATGCAGTGCATCTATATGATCATGAGTCATGCGTATGTATCTCCACTTGCTTATATAAAACCAATAATCCGTACTTGGTGATTTTAATTAACCTTTACCATATTTCTTCATGTACCAGGAGTACTGAGGAGACAGATTGGCGTACAAGTTTGAAAACCATATACATTGACAAGAGGATTTCCATCATGACCTTAATTAATCCTAGCGAGTTAATTAACGTCTTTCATTTTAAGACTAGATTATTCATGCAAGTTGAAGAAGTAAACAAATACTGCTAGCTACAATAATCTGATAAATATCAAGATTCCTGTACGTATTCCCATCATGACCATTATATACATAATTTATGAGTAATATTACTTATCATCCTAACTTCCATTATTCTATGACGTGGCATTAGGTGATTGAAAATTATTTATTACATTTCACTTATAAGTCTATTATTTAATACCACATTATAAGATGAAAGGAAGATGATGGAAATTAAGATGATGAATATAATTTTTCATGATTTATTGGGTTACGTACGTAGTCATAAATTAATTAAAGATTCCATAAGAGTAAAAGGTTATAATTTTTCATGTGGCGAATATGGTAATCAGCTTCTCTTTAAAACTAAAAGGTTATAAAATCCTGTTCCAACTAACTTGCCGATCGATAAGAGTTGTAACTTGTAACTTATATATATGAAGCTATATTAATTTTCTCTTTAAAGAAACAATTAGATGTAAACGATGGTTAATTTATAGGTTTCTTAATATATTAATTTGCTGATAAAGTATTTTAAATTCAAAGCTAGAGCCCCATGCATGATGAGAACTTTGTTGAATAAAATATTTAATTACTTATCAAATCACAGTCCCTTGAGCTGAAAACAACGTTTAACCGAACATTGGAGATTAAATGGTGGGTCCAAATTAATGACTAATAAGAGAAAGTGGATAATATATTTAATTTGGAATGCCATCATTTTTCTAAAATGGGGGCTATTGGAATCTTAGCTCGTTGGAGTCAATCTAGACTCCCTCGAATCGGATTTAGTTCATAATATTTAAACGATATTTTCAGTCATAAATTTGTGCACTTTTCTTAAATAAATAGATAATTTATAATTAATATAAAAATTATTTTTTTAATGATAGATTCTATTTTTTAAAATTTATTTAAATTCCAGTGGAATAAAAACACATTAAAAGTTTATCAAGTACTATCCATAACTCCTTAATTAAAATTAAAATTATCAAGATTAATGTGTTGTGCCTCAAGGCTCAAACGACAAAAAATTAACATTTTACATGTTTCAAACCATAAAAATCACGTCCAGTATATATATTTATAAATGTCTAATTTTAATAATTAAGACCTCGTTTGAAATTTGGATTGAACTGATTTGGATTAGTCTAATTTTAAGTTTAATTTAATATTTAAATATTCAACTCTCAAATCATTCAACTCATTTTAATTCAAAATTTTTTACATGTAGAACTCGTAACATTTTCTAACTTAATATTTCTTTACATGCGAAACTAAAAATCTTTTTAATTTTTTATAAATATATATAAATTCATATTAATATTTAAATACATTTAAATTAATTTTAAATAGACTCTATAAAATTTACCCCATCGTTTTAATTCATTATTATTTAAAAAAAAAAAAAAAACTCAACACTTTTCAATTCAGCGTATCATCCAAACGGTACCTAAAATGCGTGTGAAAGAGCTTATGATCACTTGAACTAGAAGGTCTAAACCCAATCACCCCCCGTTTTCTTCACTCCCAAAGGCGGTATTCCCAGCGGTAATACGACTTCCCGAAAAAACAGGAGCTTGTTTTTTGTTTTTGTTATTATATATTTATTGTTTTGAAAGAGGTGGCGTTTCCGTGATATGTGGCAGTTGAATAGTTAAATAATACTCTGAGATGTCTGCATGTGACCGCCACGCGCTGCCTTTGCCTAACTCGTGACTATTTTGGATGCTTTTGCATGGCACATCATCTCGTTTCTTCTCATCCTCGGCCACTTGGTGCAATATCAAACTTTCCCTCCTGAAACATCCTTGTCGTTTACCAAACCAAATCCAAGGGCTAGCACGTTATTAATCTAACAGTTTTTTTTTTTTTTTTAAAAAAAGGACGGTATTCTAAATTTATTAATAGCTCTCATTTTTTACAAAAGAAAATCGTGATTATATCTAGATACTTAAGGGATACAACTAAACATAAAACCCAAAAGCCAAGCCTAAAAAATCGAAAAGCAATAAACAAAGTACAAGAAAAATTAGAAGACAAAGCAAGTGACATAAGTAATATAAGAACATGCAAAAAGGACACAAGCAAGTGAGATTATCAAAACAAAAAGGAGCACAAATAACTTACCAGGAACGACACTAAGAGATCCGCAATTAAGGAATGCCAATTTTGTCTATGCGAAGAAGGCCTTTTAAACTAGTAGGTAACATGCAGCTATCTCCAGACCAGTCCATTTCTGAACCCTTAGCTCCACTATTGGCAACGGAATTAGCTATGGTGTTTCCTTCCCTAAAAGTATGTTATACGCTGTACTCCATAGACTCCAGATAAACAATTAGCTCATCTCAAAAATCCTCTAAATACCAAATATTACATTCACCCCTAGAGACCTAATCCATAAGAATTTGGGAATCAGTCTCAATTTCAACCCTGTGAAAGCTAAGTTGATAGCATCTCCGGACCCCTTCCAATAAACTCATCATTTCAGCAAGGTTATTAGAGCCATGATCCAGGAAGATAGAATAAGCCGCACACAAATTTCCATTTTCGTCCCAGATAACACCCCATACTCATGACGGTCCAAGATTACCAAAACTACTTCCATCTGTGTTAAGTTTTACCCAACCTTGTTGGGGCTTGTACCATCTTACCACACGAGCCTTATTAGGTTTGGGGAGTAAAACCGGGATCTCTAACCTATTTAAAATAGTCACATCCTAATTGGGTAGCCTCAACACTTTCATGATCATTTGTATAATTTGGCGAAGCCACAATTTTATAGCGTGCCAAATAGACTCAATTGTGTCAGCCTTATCTTCAAACCTTGCTTTGTAGTGCCTCTGCCAAAACTTCCAAGATACTATCAAAGGGAAGAGACCAAAAATAGTTCGTAATTGAGAATACTTACTAGCATGACGGAACCAAAAATTTATTTGCTCTTGCCAATTTCAAAGAATACCCATGTGCACCCATAAATGAGTCGCAACCAGATGCCAAATTTGTCGAGCAAAGTCACTAGTGCAAAAAACATGATTAAGATATTCAATGTGACCTGCGGCACAACATTTACATTTAGAGGCAATAAGAATACCCACCATTTTAATCCTCTCATCAAAACTTAAACAGTTTTTGGAGGCCTTCCACATTATGATGGAGATTTTCTTATGAAGGTTATTGTGCCAAATCCATTGAGCCCAAGGTAAAAGGGTAAAGGCGGAGCTCAAACCCTGATGCAATTCCAGACAATTTTCGTGGTAAACTTACCATGAGAATCCTTCAGTCAAACTAACACATCTTGCCCTCCCTTTTAACTAGCCAATAAATTAATCAGGTCAGGAGCTTTGTGGTGACCCACTAGGAATTTCAAAAAGAGGAATATCCCACCCATTTTCAATGCGACATTCTTTAATCTTAAGTAAAGGGTTCTCAATCTCCGAGTAATGACCATGCAGAGGGCCCCCTCTTCCCAATTGTCAAACTAGAAAGAAATATCACCCTATCTCACAATCCGATTTGAACTATTCAAAACAACAAAAATGCTATGAGCAATAGACTTCCAATCCCTAATACCTTTATTAGGCACCAGGAGGGATAAATGATTACCCATAACATACTTAGTTCTAAAAAAATCCGCCCATAAGGACCCTTAATCTCGAATCCCGAATCCCCAGCCCCCTTCATCAGTGGGTCGACATATATGTTTCCAAGACACCCATTTTCTCTTACATTTTCCATCAGACTCGCCCTAAAAGAAGGAACTCGGGATCTTATTAAGAACAGTGAGCACAACCTTAGGAACATGTAAAATTGGTATATTTTTAAGTGATCGGTTTAATTTAATTTACAATAAAAATAACTTTATAATCTAACAAATCACATTAAACCATATTAATTTGTAGAATTCTTTTTGTATAATTATTTTGTGGCTAGAGTATTTCTCTTCAGATTTAAGAGGAAAAAGAAAACATATTAAATATATATATATATACATTTATATATATATCTTAAATAAAATGATACTATTTCACTTAAATTTAAGTGAAACGACGTTGTTTTAGACCTAGCGTATACAAAAAAATATAAGTCAAACGACTTCGTTTGATCCTAAAGGTGTCGTTTCGATTTGAACTTGTCTTCTTCCCCCTCCCCTCTTCTTGTCCAGTTCGATTTCTCTCACTCTCTCTCCTCTCTTAGACTACGACTCTCTCTCCTCTCTTAGATGAAACTTCACTCCACTGTCATTGATCGAGATTCAATCAAAAAATTGCGGGAATCGGTACTGCCAGTATTCCTCCTACCTAGCGGCTAGTTGGTCGGTCTTCCTATCAAAATCTTCCCTATTGGTTGGTTTCAATTTTTGACAAAAAACCTAACCGCATCAATCAGTTTTCACCCTAGTGGTATTTTAAAATACAAGCAACTCCCCAAGCTTGCCTTTTAAAACCAGGATTCCTTTTCTCTAAAATAAATATCATGCTGCTTAGTTTTTCTTTTTTTTTGTGATTATCTCGTTTTGTGTAGAAACCCAGTTGACTAATTTAGGTATTAAAATCCAAACAAACAAGCAAACTCTATGGAAACAAACATCGAATGCTTGAGAGCGACCTAAACCCACAAATTTCATTTCAACAAGCGAATGATTGAATAAGAGGGAAAAAAAGAAATCAATGGAAGAATAGTGCATTCATAAATTGAAAAAAAAAAAAAAAAAGGACAAGATTTGGTAGTTTCGGGATAGATTCAGAAATTTGGACTGGTTCTTGTATATTATAATATATCACCGACAGAGACAAATGAATCGAGTTGAGAAGATAGAAAAATGATAAATACAAATAATTTTTTATATAATAATATTATAAAAGAATGATTATTTTTATAAATTAACTTATAAAAATAATATCATTTTATCAAAATACACTAATTTTACTATATATATTATGAAATATGTTATAAAATAATTATTCAAGAATATAAATTCTGTAAAATACGACTAATAACTATATATGAACATTAATAATATTTCTTTTGAGAGCAGAATATTAATTACGAACAATAAAGTTTGGCCCAATTAATGCTAGCTCCTTGGGAAATGGACTAACAGTATATAATTAAATAATTAGAGAGTTAATGAATTGTAATATGAATGTTGGGAAATTAGTGGGAGTCGTTTTCTTCTTACAAATTCTGAGCGGCCAACTATTGTATCAAACATCGTGGAAATCCTTTCTTTTAGGAAAATAGAAATGATATTTCTCGTGACAGGGTGCATAAATAACACACTATTTTTTAAAAATAAAAGTGAATAAATATAATATTTATATAAAAAAATTAAATTTATTATTTAAAAAAAAATACGTGACGTTTAGACAACATATAATTCTATTTAATATTATAAATAATTTCACAAAAAAATAATTCATTTCGTTTCATTTTATTCGATCGAGTTTAACTTTCCCCACAAACTAGTTGCACGTGTAACAAACCATTTATGCGCAAAAAAAAAATAAAAAAATAAAAAAAACGACCTCTACTTATCTTATCAAAAACAAAACAAAATAATCTCAACCCGCAAGAGTTACAGGTACATTTATATATATATATATATATATATATATACCGTGTGAATGTAAAGTCCACATCATTAAAAAATAATAATCTGGGTTTGAAGACATTTTTGACATTCTAGTAAATGCGCATATATCGGGGCCACGGTCAGTGATTGACATTTGACAAGCAGCAGCAGCTGGAGTTGTTTTTTTAAAGAAGGTAACATACGGGGTAATCGCAGGTAGTTTTCACGTGGGTCTTGTTTGTTTAACTCCCACGTAGGATAATCCTCAAGTTTGACCTCAAAGTCTTGGAAGATAAGAATGAAATTAGAGAAGACAGTGATGAGAGAGAGAGAGAGCGCAAAACCGTTGGCTAAATAGGTCTTCTACTGCACCCGCCCACAGTCCCACAACCAAAACCTGAAACCGGTCACAGGTTTTGCTTCCAATGGCAGTTTTAGACCTAATACGACTTCCCGGAAACCAGGAGCATATTTGTTTTTTATTTTTTGTGTTTTTATTAAAAAAAATACTGCTTGAGAGCTCCAGGTGGGGCCAAGTCCCCCACGATATGTGGCGATTCGACCGCACTCTGACACCATTACGTGTCTGCCACGCGCCGCTCTCTTCCTTCCTAAATTTTTGTACCCACTTGCATGCCGCCCTCCAGCTACGCCTAGTCCCTGCTACCCACTTTCGTCTCCTTCCCATCTAAATTACTATCTTACCCTCCTCTCTCTCTCTCTCTCTGTAAGGATTGTAATTTAAGAATCCAGACAAGGTCAATCTTCGAGCACAAAGTCCAAAAGTTGCAGTCATAAAAGTTTTGTTGCCAACTCCATTGGGTTTACGTCCCAATGGGAACATTGTTCAGGTTCCCATGATTGGGAGTTGGATGTACGCGCTTAGAGTGAGAGCGGTACTATGAGTCATATGTTTATTTTTTATTAATTTTCTTCTACTTTGTTTTTTTAAAGTGGTTCAATGCCCAACCTCCTTGAATGTGGAAACCAGTGTTTCAGGAAACCTAAAAACAACTGCGTATCCTGGCCAGTACCTGAAAACCCAGCGGCCCCCCTACTACAACAATAATCTTCATTCTTTTGCCAACCCTACAATCCCTTCGCTTATATACCCACACATCCTTCATGTTATTCTCCTCCAGACTCCCAAAACCCACAACTCTTTCTCTCTCTCTCCAGTTTCCATATATCCCAGCTTCTGTGTTGTGCTTTAATCGGTTTGTACAAAAATGCGTATGAGCTGCAATGGGTGCCGGGTCCTACGCAAGGGATGCAGCGAAAATTGCAGTATCCGGCCTTGTTTGATGTGGATCAAGAGCCCCGAGTCCCAAGCCAACGCTACTGTGTTCCTTGCCAAGTTCTACGGCCGCGCTGGCCTAATGAACCTCATCAACGCTGGCCCCGAACACCTTCGCCCTGGTTAGCCCCCATGCTCCATTTTCACTTCCTTTTCTTATACGATCCAAAAAATGATGCTCGAACCTGTCATATTATTTTCTGGTCCATTATGTTTATGCATTTTTATTTTCCTAGAAACTAGAGCGATTCATATATTCCCAATCACATTCGGAGAAGCAGAAATTAATAATATTTTTTTGGGGTTACAGCGATTTTCAGGTCCTTGCTATATGAGGCATGTGGGAGGATAGTGAACCCGATTTATGGGTCAGTCGGGTTGTTATGGTCGGGGAGTTGGCAGCTCTGCCAATCCGCCGTGGAAGCGGTGCTAAAGGGTGCGCCGATCACGGCTATCACCTCCGAAGCCGCGGCGAGCGACCATGGACCACCCCTCAAGGCCTATGACATTCGTCATGTGTCAAAGGACGAGAATTCGGCCGCGTCCAACGATCCCCACCGGGTCAAGACGAGGTGCCGTTTCAAGCGCTCCGTGATCAAGCCTAGGGCGAGCAAGGTTGGGCTTGGTGCCGCTGACGACTCGTCTCTGGACGTGAAGCCCAAATGGGATGGTGGATGCTGTACGCAGGAGTTGAACAGGTCGACCAGCCACGAGTCGTCGCTGAGCCACCAGTCCGAGCTGGCCGCGAACGTGGAGGGCGAGAGCAAAGAAACCGAGAGTATGATCTCCGTTGAGACGGCCGAGACTTCGGTGTTATTCCTTTCGGAGCCGGAGTCCGGCCCGAAGGCTAACGAGCAAGGTCAGGACAGTGAGATAGGCCTGGAATTGACCCTTGGATTCGAGCCAGCGTGGCGTGCCAATCACGTGGTTCCCGTGAAGAAGAGAAAGGTTGAGGCCTGTGCTGGAGGCTCCAGTACCGGTTTCGGCACATGTAAGATGGAGCTGGGGCTTGATTATCCGGTTTGAGGGTGAAGCCAAAGCAAACAAACGAGTCAAAAAATTCCAGTTTTGACGGCTCAGATCGGCATTGTCCGTTTCCATAGAAGAGATCATGACCCTTCAATTCCTTTCCTTTTAATTTCTTCTCTCAAATTATTGGGGGACTTTCTTTTGACTGTACTCTTTTCTTTTCTTTTCGGCCTGTCCTTTTACCCTATGCAGTACTGAGGTGTACAAATGTTGTTGCAAATATAGGAGCGGTAAATGAACAGAGGGAGAAAAATCCTTTGCTGTTGGTGAGCTTTTACAGCACTTTTTAAATTTATCTGGCATTTGGGGATTTAGGATCCCTCTCTGGATTGATACCAAATCTTCAAAACGATGCTGCATGTTGCTTCAGATTTGGCTTTTCTTTTTTGTTCTTCGGAACGTAAAATCATGCACACGCCAGTTCAGCAGCAAAAGTACTGTTGGAAAAATGTGTGCAGTAATTACTAGTACAGATTAACTCGATTGCGCATGCAAAGACTTTTGTTTGTACTTGGAGTTGGTGCGTCGGTACTGCAGTACTCGAAGACAAGGTGACGAATGCATGTTTTTTTGGGGGGTGGCCGTATGCATGGTTGTTGACGAGACTGTATAACGCTGGCAGTTTTAGGCCGGTTTGTATTCGAAAACTACAAGTGTTTTATTTTATTATTATAATTTATTTTAAATTTTTATATAAAATATAATAAATAATTTAATCTTTTTAAAATTTTCAAATAATAATAATATTTTAAAACAATATTATTTCTCATCTCTTTCTAAATCCAAACCCGCTCTTAATTTTTCTTCTTCTTGCTGTCTTTGCAGCCGCAGATAATTTTGAGTACCGTACCTTTACTTTTTTGTTTTTAACTATTTGTGTTTGTTTCTTGTTCAAGGTAAAAATGTCTTGAAAAATTGTGTTCCAGTTCAACTGCACCTCAAAATAAATCTTATAAATCAAATTTTATTATTTATATGACGTAGAATCGTTGATTGTGTGCTCTCCACTGACTTAAAAAGAATAACTCTTTCTTATATTGGACTCTATATTTATTTGGATTTTCTTTTCATATTGATGTGAAAAATGATGTCAGTCTTAAAAAGCATAGTCTTTTGTACTATAGATGTTTTAGCAGTACTGCAGGTGTCGATACTTGTCGAATCCAGTTTAAGTTTGTTTGTTGTTTCTTTTCCTTGTAACTAGAAGCAGAAGGCCAAATGGGTAGTGTTTGAAATGGAAATGAAGTTTGATCTAATGGATGCAATGATGAGAGAGTTTAGATTCACTGTAGGCTTGACCGCCTATACTTGCAAAGAGTGCACTAAATGCCCATATTGTCGAGTTTGTGGAGTCTAGTTTATTTTTACGGCAAACTGATTTGATAGTCAGCCCCAACAATGTTTCAACAGATATTTTTTAGATTTTCAACGAGGTTTTAGCCGATAAAAACTTTTTGACCATACTTGTGACTTGATAATCACCCGACAAAAAGTTCGCCTGATAAATCGCTAGAATAAAACTCAGGTAGAGATGTCACTTGAGCAAATAATCCAATAATTATGAATTAGAATTTATGTCATACAATCATATAAATATGTAATTATTAACAGTATAACTGTTTTGAGCAATGTATTACGCCTCATAATGTATTTCATCATTACTCCTCTGCAGTGCAATTTCGTGGATGTAGGTATGTTGCAAAACTATGTAAATTTCTATATTGTGTAATTGATTTATTGTTTTACTTTATTTTCTTGCATTGTTTTCACAAGACATATAATATCCAAATCAGAATTGTAGTTGCAACATGAAGCTGGGATCGTGCCTAAAGACTTTGCTAGGCATGTGTTCCGTTTGGGAGACGAGAAAGTTCTGATCGATTCATGAAATAACTAAACTATTTAATTAGTTCTCGATTTTGTTTAATTGCGAATCTAAAGGATGTTGAAGTGGAAATCTTCATCGCCGTTTACCGACAGCAACTTCAAACCACAATTTCATAGTCCACCAGGTGGAATACATGCAAGCAAGCAGCTTTGTTAATAGAACGTTAATTTCCTTCTTAATTTGGCCTAAGAATATACCTCCACCTCGTAACTATTTTGTGATACCCATTAGACATTTTTTATTTATTTCTGCACCCCGACTCTTGTAGCTAGCTAGCTAGGTTTTTCTTATTTTCTATACTAACTGTAGTAACAGCTATTGTTATTAAATTGTTAAAAAAAAAACTATAGTTATTAAAAATAAAATTGTTTCTCCGACTGGATACGAACCCAATACACATCGAGAGTAATGCAATTATGTTAGATACAAGTTTAGAGTGTGTAAATTCATACAGATATTAAAAAAAAAAAAAAAGTAGGATCCAACCTAAAAAGTAAGTTTTTTCAAGTGAATGCCACTTTTGTTTCGAAAGTCTTGCTCAAAAGTACTCTCATCCTAAATTTATACAAATTATTTTCTTTTAATTTATAAAAAAAAAATTGAAAGTTACTGTAAATTGGTACCTAAAATTATGTTGGTTTTCATTTGTTTTTTAGAGCGGCCCATAATACACACAATTTCGGCCTTCTTGCAGTATAAGCACGAAAATGGGCCAGTTTCCCCTTCTTCACAAACGTCACCCCAATTCAAAGCAAGTTGAAAGCCCTAATAACATCTCTCTGTCTCTCTCTCTCTCTCTCGCGAGGGGCACTGACTCTTGCTCCGTCTGTGTCACGCCCTAGGTACGTACACTTCTCTCGCTCTCTATCCCAAAACCCTAATTTATTTTTATCGTTTGTTTATTCGTAACTTATTTTATTTTTGCGAAAATTGATTTATTCTGTTTTCGGAGCTCATTGTTAACGTAAATAGAAATTCTCTAATTTCTCCCGAGTGCTCTTGAAAAAATGGGTTAATTTCAAGTGGAACTTCAAAGATTTAGCTCAACCTTTGTTCTATTCAATTCGCAATTTGTAATCTCTGAATCTTCAATTTGTAATCTCGTAATTAGTACCCACAAATTATGAACATTGCTTCTTTTATATTCATCGCCAATAGGTATCGCTGTGATTTATGGTGCTTGAATTTGCTTTGCATATTAAGTTGTTACCGTTGTGTGGGGTGCATGTGATTTATTTTTTTTGATAAGTAATAAAGTATTTTATTATCAAAGAATAGGCATAGCTCCGGTACACTGGAAGTATACATGTGAATACACCTATTTAGGAACTAAAAACAGTTACAAGGAAATCATGGAAGCTGAGACCATGCAAATCTAAAGCAATGGCCCACATAAATAGAGTCTTCCACATAAAATTCCTAAACTCTTATGAGGAACGTTCATGATCCTCAAAAAGTCTATCATTTCTTTCACACCAAATGCACCAAAGAATACATAAAGGAGCCATCTTCCACATTGCTGCTATTTGTGGTGTCCCAGTAATCCCTCTCCAACTTGCTAGTAGTTCCACCACTCTTCCCGGCATTACCCATGCAATACCCATTCTGCAAAAGAAATAATTCCAAACTTCTCTTGCAAACTCACAATGTAAGAGTAGATGGTCCACTGATTCACCACTATTTCGACACATACAACACCAATCTGTGATAATTAAACCCCGTCTTCTCAGATTGTCCATAGTCAGAATCTTCCCTAAAGCTGCTGTCCAGACAAAGAAAGCCACCTTTATAGGTGCCTTACTCCTCCAAATGTTATTCCAAGGAAAAATCTGCCTCTGTTGCATGGTAGAAGAGTCATAGTAGGAGCGTACAGAAAAAATCCCTTTCCTAGAAGGTCTCCATACCATCTCATCTTCATTTGTGACAGCCATATCAGCAGTATACAGCAAGTTAAGAAATTCCACCAGCTCCGCCACTTCCCAATCATGTGTATCACGAGTAAGGCTAATGTTCCATTCTTGTATGCCATTAGTAATAACCCTCAAGTCAGCCACCATAGCTTCTTTGTCCCTTGTAATTCTGAAAATAGGGGGATAAGCCTCCTTCAATGCCGTGTCTCCCATCCCCACATCATGCCAAAAGCTAATCCGATTGCCATTCCCCAAACATAGCCGAGTATGACGAACAAAGGAGCACCAACCTTTCCGTATGAACTTCCATAGCCCCACACCATATGCCCCCCTCCCCTCTCTAGAGCCCCACCCCCCCCGAGTACTTCCATACTTCATGTCTATCACCCCTTTCCACAAAGCTTCCCTCTCCTTATTATAACGCCACAACCATTTGCCCATTAGAGCCTTATTAAAAGCCCTCATATTCCGAACGCCCAATCCTCCATCTCTCAAAGGGGTTCACACCTTATCCCATCCTACTAAATGAAATTTAAACTCGTCTCCTATGCCACCCCACAAGAAGTCCCGATGAAGTTTCTCTATTCTATTTGCAATGCTAATGGGGAGGGGAAAAAGAGACAAAAAGTATGTGGGGAGATTAGATAGAGTACTCTTGATAAGAGTGATGCGCCCTCCTTTGGTTAAATACAATCTTTTCCACCCAGCCAACCTACGCTCTATTTTCTCCACCACCTCCTCCCAAATTGTTTTAGCCTTAAAAACGGGCAGTGTCTGTATGCTTATATATATATATATATTTGTATGCATTTCTGGTTTGGTGATTGAATAGGACAAGTTCAGAAACTAAATAAAGCCCTAGGACACGGGCTTGTAGTAGAGATCACAGCTGATAGGTTTGTTGGACTTATCTTTTTCAATCCGTGGAACTCCACGGATGTGTGAATGAGGTTGCAGTGTTTAACTAGGATTGGGGAGTAGTAGAATTTGTATCCTTATTAAGAATCTGTTGGTATATAATTTTTTTCTTGCCATTGTTTAATCTTAGCTATTTTGCTTTTCAAATGGTGGATTTTCTAACATTTGTTGTGCAATAATGTTTATTTTGCATTTTTGGCAATGATATTAAAACAACTATAAAGTGGCTATGGAATCAGGAGAGTGATGTTATGTTGCTTTTAGTTAGAAAAAAAGAGCCGATGAAAGATATAATATTGAGTTAGAAACCCTATTATGGGAATCTTGATTATTGTATCCTGAAAGCAGACTTCCAATGAACCCAGCTAGTGTGTTAGGTTCAATTGTGTGGATTTCAGTTTCCTAGTGTTGAAAATTATGAGTTTCCGGATTTAATTATTTTCTTTTTCTAGCTGTGTGTCATTTACTTCATTTTTATAACATTTCACTTGTACAAAGAAAACTACCATTTGTTGGAAGTAGTAAAGAGGTGCTCAGCCACTATGTTGATTGGATTAAAATGTTGATTTTGTGACATAGTATGGAGAGAAAGGAAGAAAATTGCGGCTGTTTGGGTTTTATGAGCAGTAATCCAAGAACATGTTTTGTTACTCATTGATGGGAGAGAAGTTTGGGGCTTTTGTTATGGGAATGCTTAGGTTTTAGAGATTGAAAATGGTTAGACTGAACGGTTTAAAAGCAAAAAGCTTTAAGATATTGCACTTATGTTCTCTAAGCTTCATGCATATGGTTTCAATGGCATCACACCCTCAGAGAAGGATTGCATCGTAAAAATCTCAAAGAAAGTTTCATAGCTATGAAACTTTTGTTGTATAGAAAACATAATATATATATTTCTCTAAAATATAGAAAATTTAATAATAGTATATAGAAAATTAATATAATTTTTTAGTAGGATCTAGACCTAATGAGATTTCTCTACCAAGCCCAAACAAATTAGCTAATGAAATCTACAAATGAAAACCACAGGGACCCCTATTAAGACTCAGTGAACCAAGTGTATATCCCACGTCCTGAAACTTAAAATTGTTAAAATACAAGGGAATTCAACTAAATTATGGCAAAAAGAGTTTCTTTCTGTTTTTTAGTGGTTAGTGGTCATTATGGAGATTAGGGTGCTCATTGGTGGGGCTTGATAAAAATAGTGTACACTGCATTTACACCCCAAAACACACACAGAGACCCCTACATACATACAAATATATATATATATGTAATGATCATGATATATTTTTGGTTATTTTTAAGGTATTAATCTTGTTCAAGTCGAGTGTATTTTTAGCATCAATTTTATTGGGAGTATGGATGGGAACAAACGAAGTTTTTTCAAGAAAACCCCCAGCATCCAATTTAAGAAGAGAGGAGACAACAAGAAAGGAAGATGGAATAATTCAAGCCGTGAACAGTCTTCAGGGAATTCTCAAACTGTTGACACTGTCTACCGTATACTGTGTCCTTCTAGAAAAATTGGTGGTGTTATTGGAAAAGGTGGCAGTATAGTCAAAGCCTTGAGAGAAGAGACACAGGCAAAGATTACAGTTGCTGATTCTGTTCCCGGCTCTGATGAGAGAGTGATTATTATATATAGTTCTCCAAAGAAAATTTCAGGTAAGCAGAATGATGATAAAGATTCATCTGGGGGGAATGAAATGGAGCCCTTGGAACCTCTATGTGCTGCCCAGGATGCCCTTTTAAAAGTTCACGACAGGATTATTGAGGAGGATCTCTTTGGTGGCATGACATTTGATGATGATAATGATAACAGTGTTGTCACTGCACGACTTTTAGTTCCAAACCATATGGTAGGATGTCTTCTTGGCAAAGGTGGAGATGTTATTCAAAGACTGCGGAGTGAGACGGGTGCAAATATTCGTGTTCTTCCTGCAGACCATCTTCCTGCATGTGCTATGGGCACCGATGAATTGGTGCAGGTAAGGTTTCTGCTGTTTGCTCCTTTCATTTTTTGTATTCCTTCTATTTTTTAGCATATGAAACAAATTTGATGTACCAGAATTGACATAGTAACATGCATTTTTTTATGAGTAATGCTAGGTACAAGCCTAAAGCATGCAAGCCTTGCGCAAGCCTTTTGTATAAAAGTGGGTCCCACTAAAAAAGAATAGTTTACACTTTTTCATGGTGAGATCCAATTTTTTACAACAGAATTGCGTGGGGCTTGTCTATTAGGGGCTTGTACATATCATTCAAGGAGTTAGTTGAATGATATGGCTGTATCTGGTTCTTCCTTACAAGGACCTTAGTCAAGGGACCAACACGGAGTAATGACCTTAGTTAAGGTTTAGCTTGTTTAACTTGATTGCGAATTCCTTTTTCTCCTGTTTAATTTTTTAATTAATTGAGGTGATTTGGCTCAATGATCATAAGCTGTCTTTTCTTATAAGCTCTACTGAGGCGTCCACATTAACAAGGCAGGCATTATAGTATTGTAACTGCATTTAATGACCTTTACAATTTAAGTTAATACCAAGAATAACATGAATTTTTTTACTCTAACAGAAAACGTGATATGAGTTGATTTGATGGAAAAGAGAATGAAACATTTACCTTTACCCCGTGATACATGATTGTGATGTAAGTTTAATGTGCCAATCTTTACGTATGGTATGTGTTGCTTAATTCAGAGTATAGGCTCATCTTTTATGGATGTTCCTATAACCCTCTTGACTAGATATGTAGGAGACATTTCCTTCCCTGTACTGGTTGACAGTGTGTGGCTGTTCTAATTCTTTGGAATTTGTAGAAGTTACTGGAGATATCTTGCCTTATGCGGATGCTGATTCTCTCACCGGTTAGGACAGGGTTTCCTAATCAGAAATAGCCTTTTGATATTGGGAGTCAGATGAACCAACTGGCCCTTGCTTGTGGTTTCAGAATTCCAGAATATAGTCTCAATAGTTATTTCTTAGCGTCACTTTGTTTGACTGTGTTCTAGGCTGTGGATGTGTTTGTGAGTTACACATCGGGCTTGACAATAGTGGCATGGTTGGTTGTCAATGGGGTTTTGGCATCATGGTAATATCTATTTGTACTTGGTTTGCTGCTTAGGTGCCTTGTTTTTCCCCAGCTTTGGCTGAGGCATGCGTTTGTTCCTCCTTGCCTTTGCTGTTTATTCTCCAAAAAATATGTATACCTGACTCTCAGGTACCCAAAATGTTAATTTGGAGTAAAAAATACTATTTTCATGTTTGTTTTAGCTTAGAAGCATTAGTTCTTTGGGTCTCGAATTGGGACTATACCAGGAATGTCCTTGAACCTGATTATTGGGTGCCAAATATGACTCTTCGGGAGTTTTAATGTTTCTTTGTATCTCATTGTTGTTTGAAAATGATAGCATTTTGGGGTGGCAACTGTGGCTGTGCTCAATTAACTCTACTAATTGAATCTAGTGCCAGGTTGCCTCAAAAGCTGGTAAAATGGCTACAGTCTTTCTTCCGTATACTCCTTGTGTAATTGGGTAGCATCTTAATAGATTTTGTTTATAAATATATATATTTTTTTATAAGTAAGAAACTTTATTGATGGAATGAAACTAGGCACAGCCCATGTACATAGGAAGTATACAAAAGAGACATCTAATTACAAATTTGTTTATAAATATGATTAACTTATTTATATAAAGAAAGGAATACATTGTGAAGTGAAGATTTCCTTGTTCATGTACTTGAAAATAATGTTCAATTTGTTGTTTCTTTCCTCCAGTTTTTACTCATGAGCATGCTCATATTTGGAAATTTGTTTTAGACAATTCCAATATTGCATGGGCCCAACAATTTGTAATTTTTGAAGGTATATTGCAGGTATCTGGAAAACCAGATGTAGCAAAGAGAGCGCTTTATGAAGTATCGACTCAATTACATCATAATCCACGCAAAGACAAATCTCCTCTGACTTTCTCTATGCCTTTTGGAGGCCAAGGATTTCATCCTTCTGGAGCTCCCATGCCTAGTATGCTTCCACCAGGAAATCCAATGTGGTCCCATCGGGAATCTAGTCCTCACGGTATGCCC
This sequence comes from Juglans regia, assembly GCF_001411555.2. Lineage (NCBI taxonomy): Eukaryota > Viridiplantae > Streptophyta > Magnoliopsida > Fagales > Juglandaceae > Juglans > Juglans regia. Next base: position 4,962,979 of record NC_049901.1, on the reverse strand, counting down.
CCCAGGCCGTGGGTGGAGAGATATGGAAACCAGCATTCTGGATTTGAACCAATGGGTTTCAATGGTGTTCCTCCTGGAGCTGGAGCTGGAGCTGAAGCGTCAGCAGAGTTCTCTATGAAAATTTTGTGTTCAGCTGGGAGAATTGGTGGGGTGATTGGCAAGGGAGGTTTTAATGTAAAACAGTTGCAGCATGAGACAGGAGGCAGTATACATGTTCAGGATGCATCAACCGAGTCTGATGAACGTGTGATTCGCGTCTCTGCTTTTGAGGTCTGCCTTTTCTGTACATGTTAACCATCTCCCTCTCTTACATCTCTTCATATTATTTATTGGCATTATTTACAAGGGCTTCCTGCTGTATATGAACTGTTACTGTTAATGGGGTTTTGTTGGAATAAAATCATTGGTGAATCATTGTACTTGCAACTTTTCAGGCTCTCTGGAACCCAAGATCACAGACCATTGACGCAATTCTTCATCTTCAGAATAAAGTTAGCGAATACTCTGAAAAAGGCAATATTATTACCAGGCTTCTTGTCCCATCGAGTAAGGTTGGTTGCATTCTTGGACAAGGAGGTCATGTTATTAATGAGATGAGAAGGAGAACCCAGGCAGACATTCGAGTTTACTCCAAAGATGACAAGCCTAAGTGTGCCGCTGAAGATGAAGAGCTTGTCCAGGTGCAGTGTAGCAACATGCATTTTTACAATCTATTGGTTTATATGCTATTTTTTGGAAACATCGTGTTCTGACTAATTTGATTTTTCTGGGTATGCAATCATCCGCACTAATTCCTGAGCTTTGGGTTATTCAGGTATCTGGAAACTTTGGTGTTGCCAAAGATGCTCTGGCAGAGATTGCATCAAGACTCAGGGTGAGAACTCTGCGAGATGCAACTGCCGGAGCAGAAACTGCTCCTGTTGGACCTGCCCAGAGATATGGTCGTGCAGGAAGCATGCCTAGTAGGGGACTCCCACCATCTGGCACAATGGGAGCTGGTAACTCTGGTAGATATGATCCGCTAATGGTACATTTTTTCCTCTATTTTTAGAAGTCATTTACTCATTTGTAAGAAAGATTTTATTTTATTTGGTCATTTGCTGTAATGTGTATAAAAATTATGGCATAAAATAGTCTGATCTATAATATATTTAGAGGCATAATGGTAAGATTGGGAGAATAATTTATTAAAGGTATTACTGCATCCAAGGATTCAGCCCACTTCTTTTATAGGTCAGTGGATTCTTTAAGCACAAAAGCTCGATTTGGTTAGTCATTTATTGGTACCTCCTAAGGAGCAGGACTGCCATTCTAGCCCATCTTGGGGGATTTCATCCACAAACACAGTTTGTAACTAACCAATGTTGCTCATCATCATTTAGCTATTGCATTTCCTTTTCTCTCATTGTTTCTTGCTTCTTTCCTTGCTCCTTCCACATTTGAATGGCTGGCAGGGATGGAGGAAGCTACCTGGCAATTTGCTTGGATTGAACTAATTTGGATCTAGATTCTCTAATAGTGCCGTAGCATAGATGCCTACCAGCTATAGCAATCCAACAAGCATAAGACAAGAAGATGAAGGGATTACAGATGATATTTTACATCGTCACAAATGAGAATTTGGGGTGTAAGAAAAAGGGGGAAACATCCAAACATTAGGGAGAGTAATTTATTCTTACTTTCAATTCTCATATTATACTTACAGAAAACTCATAGGCAATTCCTACTACCAAAGGGTAGGCTGCTACCTCTTTACTTTCTGTTGTAACTTAGTGCCATTGCCACTGTGCCACCCTAGCAACCCTGCTCCCCCATCTTCTGTTGAGTATGTCTAGTTGTGTACTACTTGTCACTTCATTGATGGTTAAATGGGTTTTTGGAAGGTTATTTATTTGTCCAATTAGACCCAATCCCATGTATAATGTTTCTGGTTTAGCTGGTTTAATACTTCATTAAGGTTGATTATGTCACCTTTTTTTTCTTATGTGTGCCACCCTAGCAACCCTGCTCCCCCATCTTCTGTTGAGTATGTCTAGTTGTGTACTACTTGTCACTTCATTGATGGTTAAATGGGTTTTTGGAAGGTTATTTATTTGTCCAATTAGACCCAATCCCATGTATAATGTTTCTGGTTTAGCTGGTTTAATACTTCATTAAGGTTGATTATGTCACCTTTTTTTTCTTATGTGTGGTGGATTGTATTACCATGGCCTTATTGTTGAAATCAACATCAATGATCTCATTAAGTTTGTAGACATTCTTCTTTTTGATAAGTTGTTTGTAGACATTCTAGAAAGCATTTGCTTGATTTGTAATAGTAGCTTTCTTTTTTGATAAGTAAGTAATAGTAGCTTTCTTTTTTGATAAGTAAGTAATAGTAGCTTTCTTGAGATGCCTCGTTGTAATAGCTGTAGTGGAGTAACATTTGATTTGTTCTGTTCTAACCATGTGATCATACCTCATGAACAAATTTCCCCTTCTTGTTTATTACTGTTTAATATACTTCTACATTTATGCCCGCCTGTGATAACTGAATTACAGTTTATGCTCTTGAAGGTTGAAGGACATGAATATGAACGTCAGAGCTATCCGGTTCCGCCAGCTGCTGCTGGGTAGTGTGCCATTCAAGTTTTTATTTATGTAAACTTCCTGATCAATAAGCATGATTTAGATGGTGGTCATCTTTTTGTTTCAGATACCCAAATATCAATACTGCTTTGGATGTTAAGATTTCAAATATTGGATCAGGAGCGAGCAACATTTCCAATGTTGGTGAGGTATGTTGCCACGACCCTACAGCCTAATAGAAGGGTAGAAATTTGGTATAACCTGTACAAATTGACTGGGGATTGTAGAGTACTCTTAGAGCCATTTTTTACTTGAACAAAAGCAAAAAGTAAAAGTAGATAGTTCTAGATGCTGAAATTTTGGTGTGGTTACTGCATTTTTATTTCTTCCATAGCCTGAAATGTTGGTTTCCTATTGGTTATTGCTTTGCTGCATCTTGCTCCTCACCACTCTATGCTGCAGTCGGTGACATTATCCACCCTTATCCATAGGGTGCATTTGGACATGCCATGGTTCATTGAAATAAAGCCCTGTTGTGGTGGTCCCACCCTCCCTGCCCGGCTGACCTATGTCTCCTTCCCTTGATTGGTTGTGATGTATTTTTGGATTGGTTTTTGTTGTATGTAGTTCGTTAATAGCTGTTTATTACTTTGTAAATTGATTTTGTACTCTTGCCCTCCCCCTTTTCTTTGGATGTTAGCTTTTTGTGATCTGTGGCTGTAAGATTGAAAATAGAGGATCTTAGAATTTTGATGATAAGGAGTGGACAATAGAGGATCTTAGAATTTTATTTTGCCGCACCTTACTTTTGTGGGCTAGTGCTGTAGATTTTAATGGCCTAACTGTACATGATTTTCTTCTTTCTTTTTTAGCAACTAGATAGGTCCTATCTCTTGTATTCCACCTTGTATACTTGGGCTTTGCCTATTCTTATTAATACTACCGTTTACTTATAAAAAAAAAAAAAAAAAGATTGAAAATATACATAAGAACTGACATTAGCTCTGCTCTCTTACCTTTTTCAGCTTTTTTGTTTTTGCTTTCTGTTATAAATGGCTGAGCTCAAATTTAATTGCACTTAATTGATGAATTTCCGAGTGTGAATTTTGTATCTTGGAGTCTTAAAAAACTTACTACTTGTTGCTCAGGTTGGTGGAGCAAGAGTGAATTACCACGACTCTCAAGTTGGTGGCTCCGAAGGTACTGCCAAGATCCGGGGTTCTGAGCATTCAAATGCAGCACAGAGTACTCTTCAGTCTTTCATGGGTTCTGGTGGACAAAGTATGAATTATCAGCAGAACTCCTACCAGAATAGGAATGCCCTGCAAGGCTCCCACCAAAACATGAATGCTCAGCAAAGCTACCAAGGCTCCCACCAGAACCTGAACGCCCAGCAAAGCCCCTACCAATTGAGTGGTCAGCCAGGATCCTACCCCAACATTAGTGTACCTCAAGCCGCATACCACAACATCGGTGCGTATCAAGGTTACCAGTACTGACTGCGAAATCGGCAATTTTGTACCATAATTGATTCTTATGCAGTTTCAATTTGTTAGTTTTATTCCTTAAAATAGGATTGTGACGGGTGCTTATAGAGGCTCACTTAGGAGGAGGTTATTTAGAAGTGAACTGAAAGAAACATTTCTGCTCTGCTGTGCCTGGGGGAGTTGTAACTTGTAAGCATCATCTTCACGCAGTACAAGAATATTTAAAAAATTGTTGTTCAATATTAGGATTCCTGTATAGACAATTCACCTTGAGTTTAAAATCTTTTAAGATTTGTTCACAAATCCGTGTTGTAACGCATTGTGGTGTGGTATCGTATCGTAGTTGGCCACAATTCTAGTCTGATTGACACACTCATTCTGAAACCAAGCAATGAACTACCCTTTAGTTATGCTACTTGGAATTTCCCGGCAACTTTATTGCTTTTCCTCCTGATCCTCCTCTCCTTTTTATATAATTAATTACCTCAACATTTTTTATTTTATTTTATTTTATTTTTGTGGGGTTACTGATTGTGTAATTGGCCCTAAACTTTATTTTATGGAGTCAAGTCATTGGAAACATTTGGTTCTTTGTTAGTTCTAAAGCCCGAGTCTGAGCGATAAAGAGCCCGATCCGTGCTGGAAAATAAAGACGGCCCATGTTGATAACATTGGTTTTCTTTATTTTTTATTTGGGGAGATGGATACTCACATGCTGGGTTGAGGTTAACAGCAGACAGAAGTACTGATTTTCTTCTTAATTAATTAATTAAAGCTACCCAGCTAGCAAATCCAAATTTGAAGCAATATTTAATCATTTTACTTAAAATAGTACTTGTCATCCAATCTTCTAGAAAATCAATCTTGAGAAATTCTTTCTCGTACATTTTTGATCACCTAGCTCCCAAAATCAAATCAAATATTTTTGTCGGCGTTCATCAAAGTTCTAGCTAAACGCGTGCGGCCGAGTTTTTAAAGTATAAATATACGGTAGCATGCATGCAGCCGCCGCTTTCCATTCGAAGTCTTCCCGTTTAATTCATTTGATCAGTCATTTAGGTGAACCTCCACAAAGAACATCCGTTTTCTTACAAATTGCATGATCTTCTCACGTAGGCAGTGTGAATCCAAAACCCGGCTAAATCTCCGAGAAGTCGCGTCCAACTATGCAGAACCACGTACGACAGGCATGGCAGCAAAGCACTTGCCGACTCGTGGTTGACCTGTATTATATATAATTAATGGGTGGTCTTCTTCTGCTGTTTGGAATGCGGAAGTAAAAGTTCCCATGATGCCGTTTCATCATGAGGTGGCCTTTCGAGAATTTGAGACCATTTTAAACATGGGATACGAAAATGGATAAGCGTACACTCAAAAAAGCACACGATGAAGCACAGAGGTTTTTTCGACAGATGGTAATTTCTCATTTTCTCATCATGCTCAGTCAGCACGAAAGTGCTCCTCCCACTTAGCTAGCCTAGCTAGCCACTTCTTAAGAGATCATGGGTGGTGAGACCTGTTGAAAATCTTCTTGTGTGCCTTATCATCCCCGGTATATCAATTTCATGGATTTCGATCTGTGAGACCACACACTTTCCATTTTATCCATAAAAGGACTCGTTGATCGTTCGGGCCCTGTGGCTAACTTGTCATTTCATGAGTGATATATATGCAACACTGCTGATGTTGCATCACCACAGGAAGCAGCACCCATGCTGCTCCTTGACCACTTGAAAGTTTTTGAGTGCTCTAACTATACCATGCAACCAAAGATTGTCTACTCACCTACTGAAAAGTATGGGAAAAAAGGTACTTAATTCCTGCTGGGTGGATGTCTTCGATCTGAAATTTTTCCTAAAGAGAGAATAATATATCATTCGTAACATGCATATATAAAAAGTGATTTACAAAGTTTGTTGCAGATGCGAAAATTACGAAAGTCTTCATTACTCGATCGATAGTTAATTAGAGTCAATATGTGTCGGCATGTATTTTCATTTCGGAGAAGAAAATAAGTACCCCTTAACGAGGAGGACTACTTTATGGTACAAGCCTTGATTATTCTTTTGAGAAGAAAATTGCAAGCTCATGGGGACCATTGTTCTTCAGTATCTTTTGATAGGATTGATTGATTGGGTCAATCGGCTAGATGGATATATATTACTTCTCACAAAGTAGAGAAATTAGATCAATTAGTTCAAAAACAAAAGTCTTCATATTTATGGGCTGACAATGGGTAAAACTGTTCCCAGTAGTCAATTATAGAATAGATCTTCATCAGATACAAATAACAAGTCATTGGGCACTATTAATATGGCCACAAAGTATATATCAGCGTTGAAAAATTATAATGCAGACTGCATGCATGGAAAGTGGTCCAAAATCCATAGAAAACTTAGGAACACATGAAGGTATGTGTGTATAAATGAATCGAATGAATTGATGGATCGATGATATTCTGACCTAAAGAAATGTGAAAATATATATTTTGTCAAATGGAGACTGTACAAGTTGATCCAAGTTGTCACCATGCACTCGGCCGCCTATCAGCCTATGCGAATCAACTCACGTGGATTGTGGATGCAGTTGACGATTAAGGTTTGTACGGATTCATAACCATTCTCAACTTATCCCATTCAGCTAATTATTATAAATTTTTAAATAAAATATAATAAAAAAGTTTAAAATAAAAAAAATATTAAAAAATTTTATTTTAATAATATTTTATTTAATTTTTAATTTTAATCTCAACTCAAATATCTAGATGTTCCAATAAAAAGTTTGCTTTGACAAATTAGGCTGTCATTAATTAATTTTATATAGATATATACATGAGCTACTTATAATGCGCGCGTTTCAACTTCAAGGCTGACAATGGCATCATCCCCATGGTAAGGGTGCACATATGCTAGGCTAGGGTACTCTGATTATATACACATGATGATCATAGAGTTCATTATTATGTTTGCTAGCTCCTTCTGATTGTGGATAGTGCACGTCCTCCTCAGTATTAAGGATCTGTCTCGTTATCCCCGGCTCCACTTGCATGGTGACAATAATAGGAAGCGTCTCTTGATAGAAGGAGACACATTTAATGCGGAGCTAGCTAGCTTGTGGCCGACTAGCTTATAGAAGTGGGTTCAGCTACGGAAAAACAAAAACATAAATAAAGAAATTAAAAAAAAAAAAAAAAAGAGTTTTTCTATTGAAAAAATAATGCTTAATAATTTGCTGGAGGAAATTATATATATATATATATATTTATATATATATAGGCAAGGTTGGTTGATCTTCCATTAATTAATTAATGAATCCAGTTTATTAGATTTGCCAGTGCTAAATCTAATAAAGATCGACCGATCTGTCCAAAACATATATACCTAAATTAATTATGAATTAATTTAAAGGTAATCTAATCTCGACTTTCTTCAAATTAAGCAAAATCTTGAAAGTTGTAAGTAGTAGATCATTAATTGGTCTGTGAGATTTGGTAGGATCGATCTTGTATATATATATTGCTCTCGCGCCTGCTCGATCGCTTAAGATAAAAGATCATATGCACGAATTTAGATTTCGTTTAGCCTAATCTTCCAGGTTATGGAAATATCGTATGCTCCATTAGTATAATAATTTGGAGGTTTAGTAGTTAATGAGACAATTAACTCGATCCTAAACTACCAGGCTGCTACACAGTACGGCCCACGGCCAACGCGCGTGCAAATCACTGATGATGATCTACTTTGTAAGCGCGCATTAATAAACATGTTAAAAGCGATAATGAATACTTGCATGAATTTAAATTTCGGAGATATTAATATAATTATATATATATATATAGATATAGATATAGTCAAGCAAGCTGCCTAACTCTAAAGATATAAATTAATTAAGAGTAATGTTATATATTACATTCGTATTCTATTTTGATCATATTAAATAATATGTGATACATTCATCATTATCAGATAATAAATAATTATATAATAATAATAAATATGTCATATCATACTTAATAGGATAAAATTAGGTCAGATAGTAATATGATTTATAAAATTTTTCATTAACTAATGATCACCAGCTATATATATATATATATATATATATATATGAGGTGGTGGGGCCGGAGCTTCTCATTTATCATTTATTATTTATTTTATATAATATAATGTTCACATGAGTTATAACATAAAATTAAGTAAAAGTATTATAATGGTTAGCAATACTTATCAAAGGATCAGGACAAACGTCGGATTAATTAATATATGAGATTAAACCAATTAGCCAGTCGATCGGCAGTCACTTTTTTTTTTTTTTTTAAATATAATTTTTGAGATAGAAGCACTGTCCTCACTCAAGTACTAAAATTTATAATTTATAAAGCACTTCTTGATTAGATAAAAAAATAGAAAATAAATTTAATTACTAATTAATTTTCATCGATCGTGTACTATATTATCAAAGGTGGGGGAGGTGAGATTTGAGAGTAATGGTGGGCTTAGTTTAATATGATCTATGCAATAATTTCCTTTATTTTTAATTCAATAGAAAAGAATTATGGCATGCATATATAAGATGATGGGAAAAACTATTTGCCGCCCCACTTTGACTGAGGTCAAATTTTTTTTTTATTTAGTAATTAAGAAAATAATTTTAAGTATGTTGATATATTTTTTTATTTTTTAAAAATATTTAAATATATTAAAAAAATATAAAAAGAGTGGCACGATATAATAACTCCACTCTAAGATGATTTAGTTCTCTAACCTCTCTGATCAGTAGGGTCTTCCATTTGGAGTTAGACATATGCACAACTAGAGAGAGAGAGAGGAGTCTAGAGAGAGAGGGTACCCACCACTTTTTGGCCACTACCATAAGATCACCCACTCATGCGATGGAGCTGAGGACAGAAGAAAATGTTTATATATATATATATATATATATCTATCTAATCCTAATCATAGGATAATCTCTTTTATATGTTTGTGTGCGTGCGTCCGGAAAACCTTTTTATAATAAGACACCATCATATTATATAATTATTAATTCCGTATGGCTGGCTTACTTTTATATATATATACTATCTCATACAAAGTAGAAACATATATATTTGTACAGTAAAGATCAGTGCTCAAAGATATTACAATGTACGTACGACGTTAGTGCCAAATTAAAGTGAAGATATATACCGCCGGCTGATTCAAAAGTCAAGCAAGTTATTCAAAAGGAATGATATTTGTAATTTTAAAGTGTGTAAGTTTTACATATTTAAAAAAAAAAAATAGATATGAGATTTACATAAAAAAAAATTATTTTTTAATAATAAATTTTATTTTCAAAAAAAAAAAATTATACGCGAGACTTACACACCTCAATTAACCTATATCTATTATATATTATCAGATTAGAAGTAGATTGATAGCATGAAGAAAGGCAAAGCTAGCTAGCTTTATATCTAATCAAGTAGGATTGGTGCAGCAATATATATATATATATATATATAATACGCGTCCCTGATGCAGATTGCACTAAACTTGGATTTGTTTTGTTTTGTTTAGCAGCATGCTGGAATTGATTTGATCATCCACACAATCTGATCTGCTAGCTAGCTGCTATAGAATGGCGCAGGTATGGTTGATTTTAGTAAAGAGCCGTGCGCTAGTACTCCTACATGAGAAGATTAATGGGTACCGATCGAATTGTGTAATTTTTTTTTTCTCTCTTTTTTCTTTAAATGTTTTTTAAAAATAAGATAAGGTTTAAAAACTTATTAAAAGAATACTTTCTTAATTTAAAAAAAAATAAAGTAACAAAAATTCAGTGGCTCAATCATTTCTCTTTATAGTAAAATTCTCAAAATTCTAGAGAGATGTGAGAATATAAATGATAGGTGGAATTAAACACGTACGTGAATTCATAAATCAGAATATATATATTTAACAACATCAAATCGCGCTTTTCACACGGCCGCCGCATTATACATTTGTTGCCAAGAAAAGATAGCTTCCTCAAAGGCTAGCTTGAATTCATCCAGCACTAAAAGTTGGCGCCTTGATAACATCATCACGATTTTCTTTTTCTTGATGATCATATTTGTCCTGATCAAATATCATTTTCAGCCCAATATTAACTACTAATTTTTCTTCCTGCTTTTTTATATTCATCAGTCAATGTGATTAATTAAGAAGAGAAAAACAAAAACTACATATATATATATATATTTAATATCTCGTCTTAGTTTGTGTTTTAATTACGTTCCTTATAAAAAAGGGTATTTATAATTGATTTCCGACGAATGGAGATCATTGAGATGGCAATGCAAGCATTACTATTCAAGCGAAACACACTTAATTATTAGCAGTTACCAGCCAATACAAGCTTGCCAATGGATTCAAAACATATTGCTCACTCATTATCATGTGGAAGAAAAAAGCTTTGTTCAACCTGCGCATCCCGTGCAACCACCGGGTAATCTCCATATTATTTAAATAAAATGGTGTGTTTTAAAAGAAGCTTGCAGCAGGCTATGAATGAACCACGCAATGGTATTTTCCTTTAATGAAACGGTGTGTTTCATTTATAATCAAAACATATTTTTTTATTCTATTTTCTCTGTTCTCCTTCTAAGTCTTTTTCTTTTCTTCCTTCTCCAAACTTTTTCCTTCCGTGCGTTCTCTTCTTCCTAAAAAATATATCGATATTTACCACTGAAAAAAGCCCCCGTACAAATTCTATGTTGAATTTTGGCCGTAATTCTTTCCTCTACTTTCTCATTGCCATTTTCACTAGTATTTCTCAATCTTAATTTCGTGTACATGACAAGAAATGCAAAATTATGTGGATGTTTTTGCAAATAAGTATAAACTAATAAGAAATGCTAAGAAGGAAGGTAAAATGCCAAAATGATATCTATCTGCCACTCAAAAATTAAGCCTCACCACATAGAATTTGTTCTCATTTTTGCAGATTTATTGGGTTTGGAGAACATAGGTTTGGGAGAACAAAAATTCAAATGCTTCAAAACCGAACGTTATTCAATCCAAATGATCTTCACTCAAAATGCTTCATTTCATTCTGTTTCAATCCGATAAACCAAATCACGCTTTCGAAATGGATTTAGCGTTTTTTAGACTTGTGGTTTCAGTTTGATGAACCAAGTAACGCAATCATTTCTTTCTTCATTCCTTCTGGGTTTCAGTCCGATGTACAAAGTCACTCAGTCCTTCTTTTTTCCTTTCTGGGTTTCAGTCATTCTTCCTTCTTTCTAGGTTCTAGTCCGATGTATAAAGTCACGCAGTCCTTCTTCCTTCTTTTTGGGTTATAATCCGATAGTGTTCTTGATTTCTCGATTTTTATTTTTTTATTATATTTTCTGTTAGATACTGACATGACAAATTACCACATCACTTAGGGACACATCGGTTCTGCATGGGCGATTGTTCGTAGCAAAGCTCCTTATAATCTGCTCATGTTCGGGCTCAAATTAAACATCACAGCACGTGTAAGACTTACCTAAGGGCAATAGCTTATTCAGTCCCTCTTCGGAACAGACGGGCTGCTCTTTAGGGGTAAACAGCCTCCAATCACAGTAAGACACGTAGATGATTTCATAAACTGTAAAATACACCATTTTCCATCCGATTACACTCCTTCCCCCTTCCCTTTCACTTTCCATTTCACTTTTCAGATTTCACTCGTTCGTTCACCCTTTTCCATCATCTTCCTCCATCGCCATTCGTTCCAGAGCTTTCGCCGCCACCAAGCTCAGTCGCCGCCGCCAAGCTCAGAGACACCACTTTCCTCCATATAATGTGTATAGAAACTCAAATCAGATAGAGTTAACATGAAACTGAGCATCTACTTCACCAATTCGCAGCCTCTACTCTGTCGCAGCCAAAACACACTATCACTGACAATAAAAAACAACAAAATAGAAGCAGCAACCCTTATGAGAAACTAATCAAATACTAATAAATCCAAAGAGACTACTAATAAAAACCATTTCTGAAAGCAAAAAGAACTTGATTATGTCAAGCTGTATTAAGAAATTGTAGCGTTTACAAGTAGGTTTTACAAGGAAAAGAAACCTAGAATTGTGTAAATTTTCTATGAAATATTACATCAAACACAGGGTGCCATAATCAAAACAAGCACTGTAAGCTTAAAATTCATCACCCAAGCACTGCCATAATCAAAACAAGCTCAAAATAATCAAGGAACTGATCGGGATGATGTTAATGGCAAAAAAATCCCAAAAATCATACCCCCAATAATCCGACTTGCAAAATATGGGGATCGCGAAATAGCCGTCGATGGGGGTCGCGAAATCAGTCGGTCGATGGGGGTCGCGAAATCAGGCCGTCGATGGGGTCACGAAATCAGTCCGTCGATAGGGTCGAGAAATCAGTCCGTCGATGGGGGTCGCGAAATCAGTCCGTCGATGGGGCTCCTCAAATCAGTCCGTCGATGGGTAAGCTTAAGGTGGAAGACGAAGGGGGACGGAACGAAGGGTGCTGGAAGACGAAGGAAACCGAAGGCGGTGAACTTCTTCTGCTGTGAACGAAATCGCTGGGAGAGGAAGAAGACGAATGGGTCTGCAGATTTCACTGGTCAATTTCGTTCGTTTCAGAGTCTTTTGTCCCTTTTGATCTTCTGTTGGGTGGGTGCACGATAACTAAATTGGGTGTCTTACGTGGAGAGTTATTATTGGGGGGCTGTTATGTTGGGGGGAACAGACCGACCGGCCTGAAGGTATTCCCTAGCTTATTTCCACACGTGTGGAATACACTAGCATATATATAATTGATGTTTCTATTTGCTTTATATATTCCAAGTACGCATAAAACATGGTTAGCTTTCACGTTAAAGGACAAACTTCTCCTTTTTGCAAAGGATCAGATCAAGTGATCGGGATCGAGGTAGTATATATGATACCAAGCCAAGTCAATATATATACACTGGTCTTTTTTATTATTTTCTGCATTTATTGATCTCTCTCCTCTCTTCTTTTTTATTGAATTTAATAAAATGCTTGATTTCTATGTCGTACGTATATGAATATATCTCCTTTTCAAAATCTTTCAAAAATTTTCTCTTGAATTTCTAGTAACTAAATGAAATCATGATTATTTGATACGGGTTTTGCGTGTAAACAGATCATATATACTTCAGATCCACAAGATACAGATCATCTAAATGATATCCTAAATATTCCCAATGGATTTGCACATGCATGTTTCAATTTTCTATGTTTTCAAGTACTTCCTCTTAATCACCCTAGCTTTCGGCGTTACAAATTCGTTTGACGCGATCATATATATAAATATATATATATATATATATATATATTCACAAAAATTTGACCTATATATATTCACATGCAATCTAACGATTGATTTGTTTTGTGGTGGCGAATATTTTGATAGGACTTCCATTTTGGCATTCGAGGCCCATAAATCCACTATGGTTATCATGTACATTTAAGTGGTTTAGTTATTATTATTTTTTTAAATGGTGATCATGAAGTGGTCCTTTTTTTTATTATTTCCTCAGCAAATCAATGGTCGGGTGATAAAGAATTAGAAACTACTTTATGTTTAGGTATAAAATACGGATATATACGGGCCGGCCGGGTACTGCATAACATGTGCTAGCTAGATAATCAGGACTACAGATCATCATGATCATCTGTTTCTGCCCATCTCTAACTGGCCTGCATACCTCAACTTGCCCCCAAATCAGTCTGATCAGACCCTTAATTTCTTATTAAGCTAGGATGCATATATTCTTGCCCATTAAAGTGAACTCCTGTTTCCTGATCAAGTCTGCAATTTTCAATATCATACTCTTTTGGGGGCCGCATGTTATGAGGAAAAGGGTCTCCATCGATAAGATTAATTTAAACAAGTTCGTGTTCTCGCCTTGTTGCTTTTACATGTACTCATGATTTTTCCATTTTCATGTGCAACTATTTCTTCATTTCATGGAACCTAAAGTTATTTTCACGTGTAGCCACATGTACGTAGCTTTTGGCTTTGGGGGAACTCTCGCTAGCTAGCTTTAGATCGATCGGGATCACTTTACTTCATGGCTCATCATGATCATATATATATATATGTTCGGAAACAAAATATTAATGACGTGACTACTTTGTTTTTAATTATATGTGACCAACTCTCAAAAAAAGAAAAATAAAAAGAGAGAATCAAATCAGCAACCTCTTCTGAGTCCTGCCTAGCCACAACGATTCATGTTCCTACTTGTCACATTTCTCCATTTAATTTAATTTTATTAGTTTTGTACTTTTTCGTCTCCATATTTAATAAATCGGCAGCTTTTTAGCATACTCGTCTCGGACAATGCAACTAATTTTTTCCCCCCGCAATTTTTTATGATCGGATATCGGACGTACAGCTAGCATAAAAAACTGAGTGCAACACAGTTGGTACCACTAAAACCATTGTATTTGTCCATCGAGTGCAAAATATATATGTATTTTTATTTATAAGACTTAATTTATTAATTTTTTTAAAAATTTAAATTTTAAATTTTATGATTTCTAACGTATTAATGACTGACTGAGACGTAGAGAAGGAAATTATTTTAATACATTTAACATTTTCCTTGTAATAAACAACATGACCATTCTCTATTTAGTGCTGTCCTGTATCGATCTACTCAAATGCATGCCCCAACAGGCGAGCTGAGCAGGGCCGGCCGGGGGTGTTGACTGGTATACATATATACATGTATTCTTCGGCTCCTGAGCATAAAGGCAGAGTTCTACTACTGCGTGGCCTATAGCATTTAACATAAAATATGGTAATATACTATATTATTGTCATAGGGCAAGATGATAATTGGAAGGGCATTCTTCGACGACCATATATAGTTAAATGATTAGATATGTGTCCTTGCATTGTCACAATATCTACTTAATGTAGGCAAACCATCATGATTAGTTTTTATTGCATACTTTTGTTTCATGAGAAATGATAATGGCAGTTATAAGTGTGTAAATATCACATAATTATTTTGAAAAAGTGAATAAATATGAGATGTATATGAAAAAAATAATTTTTTAATAGTAAATTTTACTATTTTTTAAAACGATTGTACTACACTTACACACTCCAGTACGATTATATGTAGCACTACTCTTGTTATACTTTGCAATGTATATTCTAATATTTCCTTAAGTCCTTAATTAGTACTATTTACTGAACTGAATATGTTTTTGGTCTTTTTTGTCGATATCGTCAATGGTGACGCTTAACCGAAAAAAAAAAAATGTAAAGAAAAGAAAAGATGCATCATGCGAAATATATTAGCATATACAACCATATATCTTTAGTCTTTTTTTACCCTAATGCATATGAACACATACTTTATAAGAATTAACTTGCAATTCATGAATGTTTATATTGTTACAGTTAAGGATGTAATTGGTCCGATTCAGTCAAGTTTTATACCATTTTTAAGAACCAAATTAGTATATACCGGTTTTGAAAATTTAAGAACCGATTCCTGACGTCTAATTTACTACTAAAATTGAAACTTTCTATTTTTTCGATTTCAGTCCGATTTTACAGATTATATATGTTAATAATAATATGATGTTTACATATATATACTAAGTTATTAGTCTATTTATATTATAGTATAAGTACATTATTTTATAATAACTAATACCTACTAGTATAATATTGAATTTAATTATAGTCTATATAAGTTCTAAACTTTTTATACGAGTATATATGATCAAATGTGTAAAAATATATTTACAAAAAGAATATATATTATAATTTATTATGCCAAAAATCTATTTATTGTTTATATATATATAATAAGTTTATATTAATAACTTAATATTAATGTTTATGTTTAAGATTAAAATTTTATGTTATATTAATTTATAATTTAGTATATAATATATATAATATAATATAAAAAATTATAAATATATATCGAATCAGTTTTAAAAATATGAAAATCGGTACACCGTTTCCAGACCCACCGATTTGGTCTGGCTCAACCAATTTTTCGATTTTTTTTTTACAAGTACCCTAGTTACAGTACGCCCTCTCGTGGAGCGTGGGAAAGGATTTATCTCGTACATTACATAATAGGCAGTCACGACAGGGAGAAGAAACAAAGAAAGATGCTAAAATTAGAGAGAGAGGGAGAGAGGGAGTAGTGGAGAAGCAGAGAATCGCAGAGTAGTAGCAGTACTGCTGTGAGAAGTGGCTGGGAATTAAAGCACCCTTTGATTGAGTTTGATCCCGACCCTACCCTTGTCTACTACAATTTAATTGGCCATATATATTTGAATGTTGAATTAAGCCGAGCCGATAAGAATTTATAAGTGTACTTATGATCCGTTTTTACCTTTGATCACTTTGTGTTTTGGTTTCTTTAATCTTCTGTATTATGGGACTTTAGGCTTATCCAAGTAACTTGACGGCCAATATTTTATAGACTATATAATAAAAATACCAAAACAAAATGATCAGGGTTCTTCCAATTTTCTTTAACTTCCTATTCCTTAATTCGTGTGTAACTCTTACAAGCATAATTGCTTTCTTTATCCAGATACCTCATCACCTAATTTACTCTTTAATGTAGGGAAAAAAAAATTACAATGATATTATAGTCTTTAGAGAAAGATTAGAAACGCCCATGTATCCGATCGAGACTCGATCCCCCCCCAACAAAACATAATAAGCTAGCTCTCTAACTTCAAAATCTCATGTATATGCATCATGTCAAGGGTTAATTAAGGGCTTCAAACATACTTGAACCCCATACTTAGGCTTTATTGTGAGAACGGTGATAGGAGCATGACGATAATTCTCTGAAATGGTGAAGCTAAACCGGGAGATAAACATGGATAATATGATCTTGGCTTCCATCATGGCAAAACCTTGGCCAACACAGTTTCTGGGGCCAGCAGCAAAAGGGATGAACCGCCCAGGTGTGAATGACTTGGAAGCAAATCTTTCCGGGTTGAACTCGTTTGCATCTTTGCCCCATAATTCTTTGCTATGATGAATTGCAAGCACTGGGATCCATATTGATAGACCCTTTGGAATATGCAGATCACCTAGTTTAATATCTTCCAAGGCCATTCGAGGGAGAACAGTTGCGGGCGGGTAGAGTCTAAGCGTTTCATTTATCACCATATTTAACTGCAAGATAAACCAAAGGTAAGTTTACCATTATTGGAAGCAAGAACTGATCCATAATATAAAGAATAAGTACATGGGGCAAAGACCAAGGTAGGATTTTTGTTATTGGAACTGATTTTGGCATTATATATGTCATTAGAATATATATAATTTATCTTTAAGACCAGCTCTGCCAACAAAGCCAATGCCAAGTCCGTGGACCGACGTCTCTCGTCTTTTGGGCGTTTGACTCTCTGCTCAATACCAGCCAAGCCACTAAAGAATCATTCTGATTCTCCAAATTTTTATATAATATTGTTCTCCCTCTAAGAAGTTGATGAGCACTTGAAAAAATATTTTCAAGTGGGGAGCAGCAAGTACTGGAGTGGACTCGGTTCCATAAATGCTTTCCCTTTTGGTTTTAGTTTACTTGGGAAAGAAAAGGAGAGGCTGTGCATGTCTACTGCACAGTTTTACTTTTGAAAAATACTATTTATTCTTAAGAAAAACTTACAAAAAACTTACTCTCTACATGTCAATTATTGATACGCTGAAAATTATGAAATTTGATATATTGGTTGATATATTGCATTCGATTTAAAAACGAATATACTTAAAGAGTTTATGATTTAAGATTGCTACTGCTGCTAGAAGTAGGATCTGGTAGGTATAAATTTTTGCAAAAAGGCCATTTTTGGTTAAAAATATTGAAAGCATTGTTTTTTTTAGTGGCAACTGACAAAATGCCCCTACACCCTCCCCACCCTTCCCTTTTAGTATTGCTCCCAACCCCAGCCATTAAAAAATAGTCATGATAATAAAAATAAAGAAAAAAAAAAATCTCTTGCTCTCTTACCACGGTGAGCTTGGAGAGATGATCAACAGAGGGAGTTCCACCATTGCAGACCTGCTTCACCTCAGCACGAACCTTATCTTGCCAAGAAGTGTTGCTTGCTAGTAACATTATGGTCCATGTGAGTAAGAGGGCAGTGGTTTCATGTCCAGCAAAAAAGAATGTTTTGCATTCATCCATGATTAGTTGTAAATTTATGCTGAGTCCACCCTCTGATCTCTTCTTTTGCATCTCATTAAGCAGCATACCAAGCAAATCAGTCCCATATGAACTGCTCCGACCAATCTCTACACAGTCTTTTCTGCTTTGAATTATCTCCATTAATAACCTCTCCACTTCCATCTTCATTACTTTTATTTCTCTATTATATTTACTTGGAAAAAACCTGAAAAAAAATTTAAATTACCGGTGATCAGTTAATTTGAGGAGTTCCAGAACTAGCGGCTTGGAAGTTAAGCTGGAGCCAGAAATAAAAGATTACATGCAGTAATGAAACCCGATTGCAAAATATTAATTTCCCATTTATATGATCAGAGGCAGAGAATCATAAAAAAGAAAATATATATGGATCATCAGAGAAAATGCGAACAGATGAGTTAACTCACCGGCTTCCGGGAAGGTACAACTTGCGGGTTGCTTGGGCACAGAGACGCTGCAAAACTGTTAGGAGTTGGAATATTTGCTTTCCCTTCTCATAATTACAATCGAACTCGGTTCTAGAAATTACGTCTGCAGTGAGCTTAGTCATGTATTCACCAATTTCGAACTCAGTTTGGCCTGATTTTACAGCATTTTGCAGTGATTGGAGTATCTCCTTAGTGCATTCCACCATGTACCCCGCATAGCTCTTTGCAAAAATAAAAAAAGAAAAAGAAAAACAACCATTCGTAACAGCGCTCTTATTGAGAACATTAAGAAAAACGAACTAGAAAGAACAAAAAATTATATAGAACATGAGAAGTGAAAGCTGAGTGATGGCAATATTTATAATGGCCGTATCATCATCAAGCTAGAATTTTCGATCTTGTCGTACCTTGAGTTTGTCCCCCATAAAGGTCCGGGCAACGATATGACGCTGATGATACCAATCTTTGCCGTTAGCCATTAATAAACCTCTCCCAATAAAATGTTTTGACCCTTGTTGTTGTTGCCATGATCTACCGGACGTCGTGCTGTACTTTGACAAAAATTCTTTTATCAATTCAGTCTCCGTCAAGCACATCCGGGGCTCCACCCCATTCCAAAATATAAATCTCTTTCCTGGTGCAAAGAAGGAGCAGAAGGTACACAAGAAGAAGAAATAAGCAAGTTTAAGTGATTAATATCAAGCATATGTGTGTGTGCGCGCTCGCGAGTTTGAGGAAAAATATATGATACAATCATGGGAGAGTAATTGAGGAATTAGAAGCTAACCGTATTGTTCGGACCAAGCTACGTAATGCGGTAAAAGGCGGCCAACGATGTCATGGTTGATGGATTTCATGTCTTGGGAGGTAGTTTGGGCAACAAGGGAAGCCATGTCCAAGATGTTGCCTTTGAGAGGCCGGGGTTTGGGGCCACGCACTCCTTGCCTCTCCATGACTTTCTTGATGCGTCTTGGGTTTATGAAGTAGCACGGAAGTGTGTCGTGAGCAATTTTGAACAACAAAGAGAGGAATAGAACCAAGAAAGTTGTGAGCATCACCATGGCCATGGTCATGATCACCAAGCAATTCAAAGTCTCTGGTCACACCGGCCACAAAGATCAGAAGCGTAGCAGATTTAGACACTATCTCGATCGCACCCACGAGAGAGAGAGGGAGAGAGAAAGAGGTTGGTTGATTAGTGAACCGAGAAGGCTGATTTATAATGAAAATAAGCCTGGCCATGAATATTATACAGAAGCGCACAGTACTTAATTTGATGATTTCTCTAAAATGGAAGGTGAGTGACGCTATAAACTACATTATGTATCAGTGCGAAGAGAAAAAGGTAAATAATCTCGAATTCTCAATCTTACCAAAATTGGAAGATGCTCATAACTGTTGACAGATTTGAATTGATTCTTTTTGAGTTAAGCTGACAAGTAACTGCTGGGTTAAGCTTTTACTGCCAGAAGTATATATATATATATATATATATATATATATATAGAACGTGTACGTTCACGACTGTTAGGGGGAATGAATTAAAGCACAGTTGCTGACCATGGTAGGTTTGACCCTCTTTATTTCTGCTTAATTAGGAGGAGCGAATCACAATAAATTGCAGCTAATAATTAAATGAGCAGTCTCACCATCATTCATCGTGCCATTTATATTACCAAAAAATATTTATTTATTTATACACTCAACAAATCAATATATATTAACTAACATTAAAAAAAATTAACTTTTAATTTTTAATAATATAATGAGTCATACAATAATTAATCTGTTAAGTCTTTATGATTTTTTCTTTTTTTACAATATTTTAGCACATCATGTCATGTATTGAACTCTATAAAAAGTAAAAACTCTCTTTTGGCAGAGTATTTTACTGCCAACATATATTCAAGGTTACTTACCCAATAAAGAAAAAAAAACGTACATCCAAGATTATAAATTACTTACCTCAAATAATTAAAAGCATATATCCAAGAATTACTTACCCAAAAAGAAAAGAAACAAACCTATATATTAAAGTACAATATTATGTGCAGCCAAGAGCCTCGTGGCATATAACTCGGTTCTTCAAATGAAAATTTTAGATTTGAAACTCCTCATCCCCCTTGTATAAAAAAACATATATTATCTGCATATAAAAAGGGGCAAAATCCTAATCTCGACTGATTTACATTTTAAATTTGAGAACTCCCACGTTTATACAAAATTTTCATAAAAAGTTTTGTAACTCATCATTTCCACACACCATATATTTATTTTAATTTTTAATTTTTTTTTATTTTATTCTTCTTAAACTAATTGAGTTGTTTTACTCATCATCCATATTGCATTACATGTTTAGTAAGAGAAAAAAATAAAAAAATTATTTGTCGTGTACGTATGGTGTAAAGATGATGAGTATAATTTTTCTTTCTTAAAAAACAAGTTCTGATTTAATAAAAAGTTCATTAAAAAATTCAATTAAAAAAAACTGATTGACCTATCAGAATATAAAGTCATTTGTCTAGAATTCCGGTTTAGACAAAGTAATTATCTTTAAATTTTGTTCTATAATATTGGATAGAGAATTATGTTTCCATCCCAAATTTGTATCTATAAAACTGTTTCTAAATGTGGATTAATTAAGGGAAAGATACTTGTACGTTTGGATCTTCAATTCTTCTAAATTCATCATTATAATTTTTTAAAATTTTAATATAAAATATAATAAATAATTTGACTTTTTTAAATTTTAAAATAATAATAATAATAATAATTAATATTTTAATAATATTTTATCATTTCAAAATATAGTTTGAAAAATTAGATGAGATTTTGTGTTGTAAAGTAGATCCAATGTATTATATTTATAAGTTATATCAATATGTAAATTTTATTAGGTAAAATTTGTGTATGAACTAATTAACACTTCGGTTATTTATATATGAAAACAATAAATCACCCTTTAAATTACAAGCCAAAATGGACAAACAAACTTAGAGTGAATTAAAAATTTGAGAAGAGAAATTTTATTTACAGTCTTAAGATATATAAGTTTCGTGTATTTTCTATGAAAAAAATGATGAATCTGGAACTTATATGAAAAGAAATTATATTTTTTAATATTAGACCCTATATTTTTTCAAAATAAGTGTGCAAGACTTACATACCATAAGATTTTATCTAGTATTACTCAAAAATCTACAAATAGTTGTTTTTTTCTCGGATTTTAGTGCGTGATTTATGGATATTACTCAAATAGCATCCATAACAATAAATTATGAGAATCACCGAAATTTAATGGATAGAAATCAATGATCACTTTAATGGATAAACGGATCACTTTATATTTATTTATTGAAAATGATTTATTAGCAAAATTGGAAAAATTAGTTCTCTTCACTTTGTTGCCCAAACTTGAGGGCTGGTCTTAAGTGGAAGATAAAAAGACACATTAAGTGGGATTTATAGTATTTATTAGAGTAGTATTAATATATTGTTTTTTATTTATACTTTTATTTACAAGACTCATTTTGTTATTTTTTTAAAATTTAAATTTTATAATTTTCAACCTATCAATAACTGACATGTAGAGAATTAAATTTTTTTATAAATTTCTCGTAAATACATTTAACATTTTACTGTTTATTATTGTCCGATGTGTCCTTGATCTCTCTCGTAAATACACATTAAGGCCCTCTAGTTTGATAAGAATTAAGAAGTTAAGGAACCAGCTTCATATATATATATATATGAACTGACGTAATTTTATAAGATTCGTTAGATTTACTTTATAATAAAAGTAACTTTACAATTTGACATATTATATCAATTCATGACATTTTGTGAGTTTTTTAGTGACTAAATTATTTTCCTTTTGAAAGATCTTTGTAGAGCTTTAGCCAAATATGCTACGAAGATAAAATGAGGTGAAAAGAAAGAGAAATCAAGTCTTGAGTAGACTATTATAATATTTATATAAGCAATGCCCAAATTGCGGATCTATGTACTTTTAACAAGTTTCAGTCACTTTGCAACAATTCGGGGGTTAATGTTTGATCTAAATAAGACAAATTGCACATTTTATTGCCCTAAATCCGCGTTGTCATGTAAACTAAACAATTGTAAATACAAGACCATATATGTATATATAAGGTTCTAGATTAATGGAAGAGTCCAATGACGGTGAGTGATCATGCATTGAGAAAAAGACTTATATATTGAGGAAGGCAAGACTAGGGATATTTGAAAACATTATTGTTTAATGACTAATTATTAAAATTGTTGATGTGAGGAATCCAACTTTGGATTTGTCATGCATTAAGAGGTGTTTGGATGGCCACTTAAGAGAGGAATATTGATCTTTGAGTCAATTAGTTCTAAATTAAGGCCAGATATGCCTTTTGACTTTGGTTTTGGACACACATAGATATGGAGGACATGATTCACCTCCTCATAAGATCTTCCACGATTCCAATTTGACACTTTTGATCACCATGACCTGATCTAGCAAATGCTGTGATCTATATATTTCTAGTTTTATAATTAGTTTCTGTTTCTCACACCACAAAACTAACAGAAAGGGTTTAGCCCTAAAGCACTTGATCTACTTCGAAAAATGCATTTAAAAAAAAAAGCAAATTATCTTGAAGCTAGCTTTATTTGCAAAATATCTTACTCCACCTTCCCAATATTGGTGGGAAAAAATCAATAAAAAGTATAGATAAGATTTGTTAATCTTGATCATCGTGTTAGCTAGATAGCAAGTTTCACTACTGTTGTTATTACATTAATCTTAAGATTTCTGAAGAGCTTGATCATATAGAAGATCGTAACTATATATATATTATATATTATATATATAGTCAACTAAATTGAAACAGGCGGTGGAGCAAGCACCAGCTGCATGCTAGAGTTATAATTTTTTGAGCATCATATCACAATTGACATCTTGAATTGTGCTAAGAATTAGTACTTGATCAGCAGTGACATGCATCAGCTTCTTGGCTCCATACCAGGAAATATATATATATATGGGACCGACTTTTAGTAGTCATTTCTCGTTTGTTTGTTTTATATTTCTTACTTTATATTAAACTATTTGAAGTGTTTGTTGGGGTTCTCTACAGGCCCTATCGTTTGTACTATATATCTTTTATTTTAATGTTACTATTTATCTTCCCCATCATGCATAAAAAAGTATAATAATAATTAATTTGGATTCCAAGCACACGGACTTCTTCAGCAATTATATATATATAAAAAGGAAAGAGAATGATTTTATGTACAGTCTTAAAATGTGCAAGTCTCGCATAAATTTTTTTGAAAAAAAGTAAGGCAAACTTATGACTCACATGATTTAAAGACTCGTTTTTTCATAATAGGTTCTACTTTTTTCAAATGTATTGCATCATGAGACTTCTACACTTTAATATCACTATGTCGACTAACATTATTCAAAAGCTGGAAAATGGTATATTGCAGCCCATAGAATTACCAAGCTAAGACACAAAAGCTTGAAAGATTATTGCAAACGTACAAATTAATAAATATTGAGCTTTGAATATATGCATTCCACATTAATTAGGACATGAATATATAGCAACATCGATTCCTTATGTACATAGTATATGGTACTGCATACACATCAATGAAAAAAGAAACACGAGATAAACAGTAGGACAGTATAAGTCAATATAATTTCGTTGACATTGCAGTCCAAAGCACCGAAATCTTCTTATTCACCCAGTTAGTGCAAAAAGAATCATACAGCTAGCAGGGAACCGACCGAAAGCTACCTAACGACATATAAATAAAACTTTGCATCAATTAGACCGACTAATTACCCCAAAGACAAAAGCAAGCTGCTAGCTTTGCTTTAAGAATTACTCAAAAAAGATCAATTAATTGCTAATTATGATAAGGATCAGTTTGTACGAATCTAAATCGTATTTTGCGTTTGATATGATCGCTTAATATGCAATTAATTAAGGTGCTAATCGGATCAGAGTAGTTATTGGTGACTCGGTGCGTCAATCTTATCCATGATTAGTGTAAACTGGAGCTACCAAAAAAGTTTCTAAGATTACAATTAAGATATCGCAGTTAGAAACAAATATTAAAAATGTCATCTTTGGCGGAAAGGGTTTGGAGAATCATAATCTTCTAATCATTAACTATACCCTTTCTTTTTCCTTTCACATTTCTTTATGAGAGGGGAAAAAAAAAGAGATGGGAATTGTTGACAGAATCATGAGTCAAAAAGGATGGGAAAAGATCGAAAAGAGACGGTGTATTTTTCTCAAGAAACTCTTTAATGAAAGCAAGGACGATCATATTTTCTTTGGGCCGGGAGAGCGGTATAAACATGTTCCTATGGGTTTGACTATATACCGTTAATAGGGGCAAGGTGCCACAAAAACTTATAAAATTGAGAACAAGCCAAGATAGTTTTATAATTTATTCAACCTTTTATAGCTAAGATAGTTTCATTAATTCTGGCCGTAAATCATGTTGATAGTGTGAATCTTGTACTGTCGAGATAGGATTAATCAGACAAATTAGCGTGGAAAATGTTTAATGAATGGTCTACAATCTACATGATTTTTCTCGACTGTAAAGTTGAAGATCAGATTAGATCCTAACAATTTTTAAGACAGACCAAAATAAAGTAGTACTCATAGTTTTTCTATATATATATATATATGAACTTTTGAATTGATCAATCAAATGTTTGCTATAGTTGGTTTATAGCTCAACTACAATGTTCTCCCTTTAGAAGAACATGATTAATGTAGTTGAGCCACTTTGTTTGGCAACACAAAAAAACTCCCCAAGTTTATTCTTTGTTGATGATTTTCATGATATCCCAAACATATTAAGATGTCATTATAATTATTTTCTACTTTGTCGGAGACTTTTCTCCCACCTAATTAGCAGTCATGATCGATCCGTCTACTCTGCCCATGCATGATCAATCTCTGCCACCATAGCTATAAACTCAAGCCTCATATGAATAAATCACTGCCAAAGCTTACATATTTATTATTTACTCCATAAAAGACATAGGGCCGTCTCATCTTGCAAAGCCACTTTGTCTTCCAAATCTTTGTTCAGCCCAAGAATCTGGTCACATCATGAGGGCTCAGTCAATGGGCCATGGGGTGTTTCGTTCTGGTTTGTTTTTCCCAAATCAAACAAAATGGTCCTTATTTTGAATTTGAGTACTGATACACGTACAACATATTTTTACAATATATTTCATAACAATGTTGTATAAAATATATTGTAAAAAATATTATATATAAATCATTTTCCTTTGAATTTTGAAGTTTTGAACACTGACAATCACGCTTTTTCTTGGGTCATTTTCTTCGACAATGCAATTGGAATAATATTGGATAGAAAAGAATGGGGTAACATTTTGTTTGAAGATACGAGTCAAAGAGTGATTGATAGGGCTCAGTCACTTCGTACAAGACTTTGATGTAGCAGCATGCACGTCTGTAGTGGGCCAGTTCTAGATCATCGTATGTGATCAACTCAATCAAATTATATATAGCTAGACTCCATAACCACAAAGTTAGAATTAGAAATGATAACTTCAAGTTATAAATTACAACAACGAAAATTCCAATGCATAAAAGTTTTACACTTTTCTAGTACTGTACCAGTCATTAAGTAAAGCTACACTTACACTCACATGATAGAAAAGAGTCGAGTGCATTAATATTCTCTATATTTATTTTTTGTTTTTTTATATCTTGTATTTATTTTGAGAAATCAACATTTTTTGCGTAACACTTGCATAGACAAGGGCTCAGCTATATTGTACCATGTCTATTTATTTATTTTTATTTTGCATACTACGACAAGAAAAATGAACATTTATAATTGATTATTTATGACGAGAATGATTATTTACGATAAAAACAGACTCATTTTAACAGAAAAAAATCATTTTCACAATAAATAATTATTTTCGTATGAAATAGTTAGTCACAAATAAATAATTTTCTTGTAATGTATTTTTAATTTTTGGGATCAAAAACATTAAGAGTACTTCATTTAAAAACAAAAACATTAACTTGCATTAATCGATCAAGTTTAAGAATCTTTTAAACAAGGGCCCTGATCCTGATCATAGAAGTAATTAATCAACCTTTTTTTGGTACAATGTTTCAGTCAATAAAAACAAAACAAACAAACATGAAGAACCTTTAAGTTCATGTGCAGCTTCATTCTTGGTCAACAAATGTTAGGTTCTCTCTTTTATTGATTAATTTCAACAAGGCTGAAAAGGTATTCAAACCAAAATGCAAATTGAATACAACTCCAAATAATGCATTTTTGTTTCGATGCTTGTGGACCTATGGTTTCGGATCTAGATCATCATCATATCCCAAGTATATTTCATTCGTGATATGAATTCAAAGTCTGCCAATATATGAAATGTGACCAGATAAGGACTAGACAACTTTTTTTAATGGTGAATTTAACAACTTTGGTAATGTGTCTACTTTTGCTAGCTATTTGGCTCTCTCTCTCTCTCTCTCTCTCTCTCTCTCTCTCTATATATATATATATATAATCATATTTATAAGTTTTTCCCACCCAAACATCCACGTTCTTGTTCATGATAACAAATAAATTTACCATGCTTGATTCAATTATATCCTATATATACATCTTTCGAACCAAAAAAAAAAAAAAGTATATATGCATACATGTATGTAATGCACTTGTGGACTTGGCTGGTTTTGGGCAAGAAAAATATGACCTTATGGATTCAAGTTTAATAGAGAAAATCCATCCGAAAAGGTCTTCAGAAATAATTTTCCATTTTTAAAAACTAAAAATAGTTTTTTTCTAACCGTCCTATATTTTCTATTGTGCAGAATGTTTTCAGCTTGGAACCGTAAATTACCAGCTCAAGCCCAGTTAGAGGTAATGATCTCAGGTGCCCATATCTCCTTGGGCTTTGAAACCAGTCATATGGGAAAACTATCGAAAACCCAACTACTTTTTACAGCCACTCGACAATTCCGCGATGTTAATCATATTATCATGGGCTAGCTAGCCTCCATACCCGGAAAAAAAAAAAAACAAAAAAACGAAAGAAGAGGGAGCACCATACAAGTCACAACTATTTTGACGTATTATAATAAAATAATGTTTCTTATAAAATTTTAACACATCAGAATTTTTATTTTTTATGGAAATAGACTTTATTTTATTTAATGAAATTGAAATTACAGTTATGACTTATCAATATAAGAAAAAACACGAATTATAGGCCAACTTATGCATTTGCTTTGGGGTACTCCCATACACAAATTTCTTTGTGACGGATATTTTCTTGACTTTTATAACTTCTCTCCTAACATAGAAGAGTGCTATGTAAAAATTGAATTAAACGACCCATCTTTTAGAAGAAGAAAAGTATTATCTTCATCCTCCTAAATAGGAGATACTTTTAAAATATTTTGACATATTATAATAATATTTCTTATAAAATTTTAACACATCAGAATTTAATTGAAAGTTAAAGATAATTTTAAAAATTTAATACTTTAATATCATATTTTATAAAAATAAGTTAGGGTGGTCAGCTAAATAGTCAATTTATCTGATAAATAATGTTAAATATAATCATAGAGTGTATAAATACTGCATAATCTTTTTGAAAAAGAATATGATCTATTATTAAAAAATTAATTTTTTTAAATGACTCATATTTATTATTTTTTTAAAGAATTATATAGTATTTACATGTTTTATAACTGTAAATATCATTTATATTATCCACTACATGCCTAAAAAAAACACCCAAAAAAAAAAAAAAAAGGGAACGCCCGCGAAATCTCACCTTCGCTTGTAAAAATTTCCTTATGAATCTATGATCAATTCCACGGAAAGAGGAGTGATAAAAAGCTCTAATCCACCCATGGTATAAAAAAGTACGAGTAATGTTATACATAATTAAGTGTGTAAGTATTGTATAGTTATTTAAAAAAAATGAGATTTATTATTAAAAAAATTAATTTTTTTTAAATAAATTTTATATTTATTTATTTTTTTAAAATGATTACAATATAATATCATTTTTTAAAAAATATATATTTCGTACATATTTTAAACACATTCAACCAATGGACAACTTCTGATCAGAAAGTGCAGTTGAATCAGCCTGACATGGGCATCAATATTCAAAGGATCGTGCTACAGCCCCCGCTGTGGGCTCCCGCTAGGAGCTACCGTTGGGGCGGTAGTGTATTTTTGTATGTGTTTTTTTTAAGTTATTTTTTATATAATTTTTTTTAATATTTTTTAATATTTTTTAAAAAATAAAATAAATTTAGAACATTATTAAAAATACTTTCTTAATCAAGAAGTAAAAAAAAAAATATTAAAAAATACTTCCTTAATCACGAAGTAAAATAAAAAATCATATAAAAATATTTTATATTTTACTTCGTGATTAAGTAAGTATTATTTAATAATATTATAAATTTTTTTATTTTTTAAAAATATTTAAAATTATTAAAAACATCTACATAAAAAAAAGAATTAAAAAATACACTAGAGCTCCAACGGGAGCCCCAGCGGGAGCTCTAGCATTTTCCATATTCAAATGGTTAATGTTTTTAGGGTGACGCTACTGTGCGGCTGTGCCCGTCCAACCGTTACTTTGAGCGTGTCCTTAATATAATAAGTCCTTTTAAAAATATATATATATTCTTTTAACGTTTTTCAAACATTTAAAAAATATATAAATTACTAATGGGAATTTTTTTTAAATATTTTTAAAAATAAAATAAAATAAAATATACTAACAGACAAATTTAAAGTCAAACTCAAGAGATAAACTAACATTTTCCTTTCTTTTAGGTTGTTAAGGTGTCAACTCAATAGATGCATCTTCCTTCAAGTATAAATATTCCCGATGAGATGTCTGTTTAGGGAGATGTAAGGAGTATATAAATGACAACGGAGAGCTAGAGGTGTAACGTTTCTC
Organism: Juglans regia; assembly: GCF_001411555.2. Taxonomy (NCBI): domain Eukaryota; kingdom Viridiplantae; phylum Streptophyta; class Magnoliopsida; order Fagales; family Juglandaceae; genus Juglans; species Juglans regia. Next base: position 4,933,268 of record NC_049901.1, on the reverse strand, counting down.
GGCATCTTTCATTCATGGGGTTTAACTCTTTTTTGAGGGGGTATTTTCTGAATTTCTCAGTTTATTTATGAGTTGTCTTTTTTGCTTTTTCTCATTGCAAATTTTTCATGTGGTTGGGTTTACAGGTCAGAGGATGTCCAGGCTCTGCATAGAGGTGCATCTGGGCCACAGATCTTTTTAAAAATTGTTGTCCAAGCTTATGTGTTCAAGATTTTTAAGGTTAATTTGGAAGATGCAAAATATGATTAAGCTCTCCAAGTGTTTGAATGTAATCACGATTTTCTTCCGTTACAAGTGGGGTTTATCAATAAAATTAGAGTACCGTCCTCTTTTTAAAAATATATATATAATTAAGCTATTTGTAAGGTTTATGTGTTGAAGTCTTGAAGATAGATCGAATTTTTTTATTATTTTTTTGTGGGAAAATAGGAAGGTGTAAACTCTCAATATATTATATACTTGCTTGCCAGAGTGATTGGAAAATAATATTGAATGTTGCTTGAAAAACCAGAAACTTATAAATTAAGACCATGGCTAGCTAGCGTTTGGGATATCTCACCTCTCAACATTTAATGTTTTATTCATAAAACATGTTTCTATCAATTCTATAAGCTCTTGTACATAATGTTTGACTAAATCCATATCAGAATCTTCTTAAAGTTAATTTGGTCACGTCTACTTCTTTGCTTCGGTTTTGATAATGTACAAGTCTAGCTTGGAATCAGCTTGAAAAGGGTCTTGGAGCCTTTGTCGGGGCAGTATTTTTTTAGATCTTTTGGTTATAAGACTTTGGATTCATATAAAAATACACTATTTGACAACTTTTTTGGGTCTGTTTTTGTATTAGCACAGTTTGTTATTTGAATAGATCGAGATTGGTTTGTATTTGTATTTGAGTGACCTTTACGCATTAATAAATCTTAGGAGAGATTTGTTTTTTAAACAACTTGTGAGTAGTACTATTGATGATGCGTCGTCACATAGTTCTCATTTTACATTTGATTCATTTTCTCATCCATGCATTGCCTTTTTTTTTTCATCAGTTTGTTTTGCTGCTTGTGTTTTTCAAGTTATGTACTGTTATAGTATGCTGGTTTTGCTGCACACTGAGACATTTTGTAAGTTTTAAAGTGAAAAAAATACAATCTTACCCTACCTTCTAAATTAATATGAAGTTCGTATTATGAGAATTGTGCACAAGTCTTCTCTCTCAACCGTCTGTTGAAGGGTGATTGGAAGGTGGAGTTTGTTAGTCTGTTTTTTCCTACGTCAGTGGGAGGAAAAGGGCGGAGTCATTACTCACTACGGTGGGTTGCAGAGGAGATAGAGGAGGTTTGGAGTTGACTAAGGCTTAATGAAGAAGAAAATACTCCTATCAAAGTAAACGGAGGGGCGGATGAGAGTATCAGGAGAAGGGGAGAAAGAAGTTTGGTGGGGAAAATATGTTCGACGAGGAGGATCGGAAAAGAAATAGTAAAGGCGACGATGGAGAAGATATGGAGGGTGGGGAAACCTCTGGATTTTGAAGAGATTGATTTCAATTGCTTTGCTATTACCCTAGAAAGTGCGAGAGACAAATCGAGAGTACTGGAGGGGTGCCCCTAGCTTTTTGACAATTTCCTGTTTGTGCTAAAGGTTTATGATGGGGAAACTCAAACAAATCTAATAGACTTTGATTCCGCATAACTTTGGGTTCAAATGCACAATCTGCCGTTAGGATACATGAATAAATGGATGGGGAAGCAGATTGGGTCTTCGATTGGAAGGGTGAGAGAAATTGATGTAAATGATAATGGAATGGCATGGGGTCGTTACCTGAGAGTGAAGATTGAGTGCAATCTGAGGGTCCTTTGGCCAGGGGAAGAACTGTCAATATTTCGGGAGGTAAGATCTGGGTGCCTTTTCAATATGAAAAGTTACCAAAGTTGTGTTTCAGTTGTGGATGCATTGTTCATGGGAAAGATGGTTGTACTGGGAGAGGGGACGGGGAAGTAGCACAATATGGGACCTGGATGAGAGCAAGGTTGGTGAACAGAAAACAAAATGAGAGAAAGAGGAACATTAACTAAGAGGAAAAAAGTTCTGAGGAGGTAGAGGAGGAGAGGGTGGATGGTATGAAAGGGGAGGGAGGCGCCTATAATTTTGTCTAAGGAAGTTATTACTAAGGCAGAGGAGGAGGAGGATGAGAGTTTGGATAGGGGAGAATCATATGTCAGTGGGAGGATTGGTCCAAAAAGGCTAGAGGAGGGGGAGGACTTAGCTCCTAATTTGAACTCCAACTCTTCTCGGGTTGATCAATTGCTAGAGGTAGAGCCAACCTCAAATGTCAAAGGTCAATCTATGGAGTGAAGAAGGAGCTGGAAAATGAGAGCAAGGGAAAAGGATCATGCTAGTTTGGTATGTCTTTCGAACCTTAACTCTAAACGTTTTTTGATTGATGAAGTTGATGAAATGGCGATGGTTGTGGGAGGAAAGAAGGCAATAATGAATGAGGGTGCAGAGCCTGCGGAGGATCTCTGTGAGGTGGTGGCTATGATGCAGCCCCACCAGGCATTATGAAAATCATCAGTTGGAACTGCTGAGGGCTTGGGAACCTTCAGACAGTTCAAGATCTTCACCTCATGGTGAAGAATAAGCAGCCCAATGTGGTTTTCCTGATGGAAATCAAGGTGAATGGAGGAAGGTTGGAGAGGTTGAAGGGAATGTTACAAATAGATGGTTGTGTAAGCGTGGATCCATTGGGAAGAAGGGGTGGATTAGCTTTGTTCTGGAAGTATGAGGAGGAGGTGGAGCTAGTAAATTTCTCACAATGGCACATTAGTGTTTTGATAAGGAAGAAAGGGGAAAGGGGTGAGTGGTTTTTTATAGGATTTTATGGGCACCCGAATGTGAGTAAAAGGAAGCTCTCGTGGGATTTATTGAACAAAATAAGGCCCTCAAACCAGGCTGCTTGGTGTGTTGCTGGAGATTTTAATGAAGTTCTTACACAGGCAGAGAAATGTGGGGGAAACCAGAGATGTGAGAGTCAAATGACCCATTTTCGTGAGGCCTTAAAGAGTAACAGTCTGTTTGATTTGGGTTGTCAGGGTGGTTTCTTTACCTGGAGCAATAGACACACTAATAGTTCTTTTACTAAAGAAAGATTGGACCGATGTGTGGCAAATAACCTATAGAGGGCTTTGTTTAAGGAGATTAGGGTGGAGGGACTTGCAGGGAGAAGTTCTGATCACTTACCTATCCTGTTATCTATGATGGGAATTGAGGAAAGACAAGGTAAAAGGATTTTTCCTTTTAGATTTGAGGCAAGCTGGATAAAAGAAGAGGGTTGTGAACAGCTGGTTAGACAAGGTTGGAACAGAGAGGGCAGAATTGCAGATCCTATAAAGAGAGTTAAAGTTCTTTTAGAGGCTTGTAGGGGGGATCTCGTGGGATGGTTCAGGAAAAAAGATAAAGAAAGAGTAAGAGATATAGATATGTTCACTAAAAGAATTCAAGAGGTGCAGGATCAAGAAGGGCCACAGAATGTAGAGGTACTCAGATCCCTTCAGAAAAATATGGGGTCTTTATTAGAGCAAGAGGATTTGAAGTGGAAGCAACGAGCAAAAAAGAACTGGTATTGCATGGGAGATAAGAACAAGAAGTTCTTCCATGCATGTGCTAACCAGAGAAGAAAAAAGAACAGGATTTTGTCTGTGTTGGATTCAAAGTCAAATATGAGATTGGATCAAAGAGGGATTGCTGATGCTTTTAGATCCCATTTTTCTGAGATATATACTACTGCTGCCCCTTCTAGCAGCATCATTGATTCTTGTTTAAATGTTGTAAAGGGCAGAGTTACTGAAGATATGAACAATTATCTGCAGCTGTCTTTTACAAGGGAGGAAGTGTTAGAAGCCTTAAAAATGATGGGCCCTCTAAAGTCCCCAAGACCTGATGGTTATGGGGCATGTTTTTATCAGGCTTATTGGGGTATTGTTGGGGATGATGTGTGTGAGGCTGATTTGAATTTTTTAAATGGGGGAAGGATGGATAGTGGACTGAATCATACCTTTGTTGCCCTTATCCCAAAGGTTAAAGAGCCAAAATCAGTAAATGATTTTAGACTTATTAGTCTCTGCAATGTGATGTATAAAGTCATTGCAAAGTCTCTTGCGAATAGGTTGAAGAAAGTGCTAGGGGATGTTATCTCGAGAAACCAAAGTGCTTTTGTCCCTAAAAGGCTTATTACTGATAATATTATAGCTGCATATGAAGTCTTGCATTCTATGAAAACAAGGCAAAAGGATAAGGTGGGAAGTATAGCCCTAAAGCTAGATATTTCTAAGGCATATGGCAAAGTAGAGTGGTCTTTTCTCAGGGAGGTTATGAGGAAGTTGGGTTTTTGTGAGAAATGGGTGATGTTGATAATGGATTGTGTGTCTACTGTATCCTATGCAGTTTTGACAAATGGCAGCCCGGGTGATTTAATCAAGCCTACAAGGGGTCTGAGGCAAGGAGATCCACTCTCTCCCTACCTCTTTCTGTTGTGTGCTGAGGGGTTAAGTGCTATGCTTAATCGGGCAGAGGAACAGAATGTTTTAAAAGGTGTGGGCGTGGCTAAGGGTGGCACAAGAGTGACTCACCTTTTGTTTGCAGACGACTGTATTATTTTTGGTAAAGCAAGCTGGTCTAAATGGAGGATAATAATGAGTATCTTGGACTTATATGAGAAGGCCTCGGGTCAAAGTCTGAATAAGAAGAAGGCCACTATTTTTTTCAGTCCTAATGCAAAGTCAGCTGTGAGGGAAGGTGTGTTAAAGGAACTTGGGGCAAAACTGATTACAAACTGTGAGAAGTATTTAGGTTTGCCAATTATGGTTGGCAGGTCACGATACAATTCATTTAGAGGTATAAAGGATAGGGTGTGGCAGAAGGTGAATAACTGGAAGAACAAGTTTTTATCTCCTGCTGGGAAAGAGGTTCTATTGAAAGCAGTTATCCAAGCTGTTCCTAATTACTATATAAATGTTTTCAGGTTACCTAGAAAACTTTGTAAGGAAGTTCCAGCGGTTATGGCAAAATACTGGTGGGGTTTTAAGGAGAATGACAAAAAAATTCAGTGGAGAAATTGGTAAAAAATGAGCGTGTCAAAGGCTGAGGGGGGTTTGGGGTTTAGAGAGCTAGAAAGCTTTAATACTGCTTTGCTAGCTAAACAATGTTGGAGGTTGTTCACAAATCCTCAATCATTGGCTGCTTTGGTTCTTAAAGATAAGTACTTCAGACACTCTGAGTTACTGCATGCAAAGTTAGGCCACAGACCTTTTTTGATCTGGAAGAGTTTATGGAGCTCATTGGAACTTCTCAATGCAGGATAGTTGGTACTGGACAGAATATAAAGGTTTGGGGTGACAAATGGATTCCAACCTTGTTAACTAACTATATTCAATCTCCTATTGCTGTTCTTAGCAGAGAGGCGAGAGTAAGTGAATTCATTGACTCCAATTATGGGGAATGGAAGGAAGTTCTGATAAGGGAGGTTCTTAATGAGGATGAAGCCATGGTTGTGTGTAGCTTGCCTTTGAGTAAATCCGGTATGCCTGACAAACAGATTTGGGGATCTACAAAAGATGGGCTGTTTAGTGTGAGAAGTGCCTATTATTTAGAGGTGCGAAGGAAGAGGAGGGAAAAAGGGGAACAGTCAGAAGGGGCAAAGTTTGATTGGAAGATGATTTGGAGCTTAAATGTGGCGGGAGTAGTTAAAGTTTTTCTTTGGAAAGCTCTAAATGATTGTTTACCAACTAGAAGGAATTTGTTCAAGAGAAAAGTGGTGGACAACCCTTGCTGCCCTGTGTGTGAATCAGAGATGGAGTCTGTAACTCATGCTGTATGGAGTTGTCGAGGGGCTATGGATGTCTGGGCTGAACAGAAGAGTCCCCTACAGAAATGGTTGAGAGTGGAGTTGCAGCTTACTGAGTTGTGGGATATGTGGTTTAAAAAGTTACTCAAAGGGGAGCTGGAGTTGGTGGCAGTGGTGATGAGGGGGGTATGGCTGAGAAGGAATAATCTTATCTTTGAAAAAAAGTTTGCTAGTCCTGGTGCAATCCTTGAACAAGCTGCAGCAACACTAGAAGAGTTCAAGATGGCTCAGGTATCTGTGAAGGGAATGGACATGGTTTCTGCAGTAGGACGAAGAGGTATAAACTGGAAGGCCCCACGTTGTGATCAGGTGAAAGTTAACTGGGATGCTGGCTTGAATAAGAAGGAAGGTATTATGGGGACTGGTATTGTTGCAAGGAATGACAAGGGGGAGGTTATGGTATCCCTGTGCAGTTCGAAGAGAGGTTACTACAGTCCAATAGTTGCTGAGACTAAAGCTCTGTGGAGAGCAATGAAACTATGTGCAGATTTGCATATGGATAGAGTTGTTTTTGAGGGAGATGCCTTAATGGTTGTGAAGGCAGTAAATAGTGAAGAGGAAAGTTGGGAATGGTTTAGTCAAATGGTTGAAGATGTGAAAGGAGTACTGAATAACAGACCAAGTTGGATAGTAGAACATACGTTAGAGATTGTAATCAAGTTGCACATAAGCTTGCAAAGATGTCTCTTTCTATAGTTGAGGAAAAAATCTAGATGGAGAGTGTTCCACCAGAAATCCAAAGCATTGTTTTACAGGAAAATTTGTATACAGATATCTCATAAGTAATACAAATGAGGTTTAATTTCAAAAAAAAAAAAAAAAAGTGAAAAAAATACAGAAAATTAATCGCATGATGTTTACTCATCCATGCATTGTCTTTTTTTTTTTTCTTTTTTTCTTTATGCTGCTGATCTATAGATGATCTGTTGTCCTTTTATTCACTGCTCTGATCTGATCTATAGATGATTTTGTGATGATGGTTCTTTTAATGTATTTTTTCTTTTCACATGGGAAATTATATATTGAAGAGCTCCAAAAATGTAACGTCTGGAGACTAAACTAATAATGCATGTACAAAATATTAAAGCTGCCCTCCTCTCTAGTCTCAATATTGGCAATATTTATCCAAGTTATTATTGATATTGATCCTCCGGTTCTTGAAACCGAAAAAAAAGGAACTTGTGTAGTCACGTCGTGTGACATCATATTCAAGAATAAAAAAATCCAAAAATGAAAAATAACCTGCATTTTGATGGGTCCACGAGTACACTTCCATTGATTTTCTGCCATTAAAAAATTATAGAGAATTAGTTAGAAGAATTTTTATTGTTTGTATAGAATGGTAATCAACTTTTTTTTAATATTTTTTATTTTTTTTTTTATCTTTTATTTTTAAAAAACGGATCTAGTCGAATTGAGTTGAAATCCGATGCTTCCAAAAGTAGCCCGGATCGATTAATTGGCTAAAACGGAAGATGCCTTGATCGGGTAAGGTCGGAACATGGGTTTTCACGTCAGGTGAATAGTTACGAAGAGCCATCCACTACTTGGAGATTGTCCCTAGAGTTCACATCTATTTCGTAAGACTAATGCTATATACAGTCGTAGAGTGCATAAGTATCGTGTAATTTTGAAAAAAAGTGAGATTCACTATTAAAAAATTAAATTTTTTTCATGTGAGTCTAATATTTATTCACTTTTTTTAAAATGATTGCGCGACAGTTACACACTCACGACTGTAACTATCATTTCTTTTATAAACAACATTAGTTGCATGTCCATATAAAGTGAATATGGAATTCATTTTAAATGTCCTCTTTATATCTTCAGCTCTAGGGCTGAAGTTCCAGCCGGAAGGCTACTTCTTTACTAGATTAAATTTACATTTTTTTTATGCAAAGGTGAGTCCGATCAGCAAAACATAGGGCTTTGTTTCATCTTAGAGATAATATCAAATTAAAACTCTTAATTTGATATTATCTTTGTAATATTTTCATAATTATCAAATCAAGGTTGATTAAAATACCACCTAGATTAAGTTAATGTATATTACTTTGATTAGAACACTTTCTTATTTTACTTGCCATTTTTCTATAAATAGGGGGTCTATGTCTTGTATTCATGCACCAAAAAAAAAAAAAAACCATATTCTTTTCCATTTTATTTTATTATATATTCTTCATGGTATTAGAGCCACAGGTTCCTTATGGACCATTTGCATAATTTTTTTTTGACAAGTCTATCATTGCCAGGGTAATTTTTTCAGCGATCAATCAATGAATATGAATGCTACACTCAAATTTCAAATTTAAGATTTCAAAATTTTTTACATTGAATTTGAGAGAGATGTTAGAGATAATATCAAATTAAGACTATTAATTTGATATTATCTTAATATGATTTTCATAATTATCAAATCAAAATTGATCAGAATACTACCTATATTAAGTAGATGTATATTACTTTGATTATAATATTTACTTATTTCACTCGGCTATTTTCTCAATAAATAAGGGCATATAACTTATATTTATACATACTTGATAATAAAAAATATGCAGTCCTCAAAATCTATTTCCTTCCCCCTTCTCCATCTCCTTTTTTATTTCATTTTATTATATATTCTTCAGTCTTATTACTGGAAAAAGGAAACACCCAACAAAATATCATATACAAAAATATGTATAGTGCTCTTCCAATAGAGGATGGATCTTCTTTGAAAAAATCTACACAACCTATTATTATTTACACAACTTCCACAAATTATATTTTTTTTTAATTTTAATTTTTAATTTTTTTTATTAAATATTTAATATATGAATAATGAATAGAAGAATTGAATTAGTTTAAAAAGAATAAACTCAAAAAAAAATTTTTAAAAATTAAAAATTTAAAAAAAAATATAGTGTATGAAGATTAAAAAATGTTAAGAAAATAGTTTTCAAGTGTTAGAATTAGAGTGTAAATTATAAAAATATACTAAAAATACAAGAATATAAAATTTCATCCGGTACATTAAAAACTAAGTTTTGCTACATACAACCGGCCTGCGTAAACGGAATGCAACCGGCTGTACGCGGCAAACTTATGTGTAAGAAAAAAAAACCACAAAAAGCAAAAAAGGCAAAGCAAAGAAAAAGCATCAGATTTTATGATATTATAGTCAGTTTCAAACACCCACCTCGCACCCAATGTTCTCCCTCTCCCTCTCTTTTCTTCTCTGTGAACCTCACCATAGTAACCTTGTAACACCACGATATACAGCCAGCTGCAAACATCCGTAACGGACGCACCACCGTACGTAAGAACTACCATGTGCTCTTGCATAGCCAGAATCAGGACCTACAGAAAACCACGAGAGAAAACCTCCACTGTTACACGACTTTCACACCCACGACATTATTGCAACATGCACATGATGCCAACCAACGGCCCATTTTCGCAACCACATGCCGTTATCAAGCAGTATCTTTGCCACCATCATCCAAGCGGAGGACCACCACCTCACGCCTCCTACAGACAGTCTTCCAGCGCACGTACTGCCGCATGCAAGCCTCCTCCTCCTCTATTTTTCTACACCGAAACAGAGCAACGTCACCCCAAACTTAAGAGCAAGCCGCCGCACGTCTCCTCCTCCGCGAACCACCTTCCACCTCCAAAACATGCAGGACACACGACGAAAGCAACCAGCCGCGCCTAGTTGTAGCACCGTGGGACAGCCCCCATGGCCCAGCCTCTCCGTGTCATCAAACGGGAATCAACCCTACTCACACAGCAACGCCACCACAAGCCGCCAGCCCCGCCAGTTGACCCATACTCCTCAACCATTCAACACAGAAATGCCACAATCACCAACGTCCGTCGAGAGCGAAAATCGGAGCTGCTATGTTTTGAGGCCTTGGAGGCAAAGTATCGTTGTCCAAACCGAGAGCAGTTCCTTGCCACAGTTAGGCACCGACGCCACCATCAGCAGCAACAGACGACGTCGGAGATCAAGCATCCACTGCCCAGTGATGTCCAGCACCACTTCCGCAACCCTCACATTGCATGCATGGAGCGTATGTAAACTTCCTCCTCCACACCTCTCGGGTTCTCTCTCTCTCTCTCTCTCTCTCTCTCTCTCTTTCTCTCATCACTTTTTTCTCTTCCGTCCATAGTGCACTACCGCAGCCTCAGCCACTTGCCGTCGCTGTAGCTGCTCTCGTAATGATTTTTTATTGCACAGCTTTGGATGTCTTCTAAAATATGGCCTTTGCATTTTATATATACAGAATGAGAACGAAATAGTTGAGAGAGAGAGAAATGAAATGAGAGTGGAAAAAAATAATGTTTTTTATGCAACTGGTTACGGGGGGTTACCTCAGTCGGTTGCAAGTAGAGTTTTTTTTAAAAACCGGCCTGTACATCGAAATGACTGATATTTAACTCAATACGAAAGACATATCTTCCCGTACCAGTTACTAGTTCGGCATAGTAAATACCTGCCAGTCGGTATGACACGGTATTTAAAACTTGGTTTAGACCGAATTTGTCGAGTCACAATGTGCAATGTTCTGTTTGCAAACGAGCCTCGGTTTATATTTTCTCAAGATACAGTTCCAAAACTTTTTAAATAAGTAATGGAATCTTGAGCACTTAAAATTCAATTATTTATTTAAAAAATTTAGAGAGTTTATTCTTTATCTTTCTATCTAACAATTAAAGTTTGAGAAATAATATTTACAATCATTGAGTGCGTAAATATTGTATAATCTCTTTGAAAAAGTGAGTAAATATGTGACTCACATGAAAAAAAATTAATTTTTTAATAATGAATTTCACTCTTTTTAAAATAATTACGCGATATTTGCGCACTCCACGACTATATGTAATATTATTCTTAAAGTTTAGTATGAGTAAATATTGGAAAGACTCCTTTTTTCTCTTGAATTCAATCGATCTTAATATTATAAAAGGACAAACGAAATACATTTGTACCATTTCTTCCACGAGAAGATAATTTTTATTTTAATTCGTAAACTTTGTATTGTAATGTCTTTATAATTAAAGATTTTTCTCATGTTGTTCTCACCTTTTTCTAAAATTCCAAAAACACTGAAAATTAGAATAAATTTAACGTAAAATGAAAAAAAATCCATATACTATTTTTGTTTCTCTTAATAGCTTAGAGTATACTGTGAATCATATTTTTTGTAAAGGAAATGCTATAGTTAATTTTCTAACTAAGTGTGGGGCTGAGAGTTTGAACTCCGATTGATCTGAAAATCATACGTTGCCTAGTCCGTTAAGGGGTCTCTTCCGCATGGACAAATTGGATATGCCCTACCTAGGGGTGTAAATTCAAATCAGAAAACCGGTCTGGACCGGACCGAACCGGACCGATTTTACCGCTTTTGAACCGGTCCGGTCCGGAACCGGTTTTTAAAATATAAAAACCGGCCGGTTCCGGTTCCGATTCCGATTCCAGGATTTTTTGACCCAGACCGGACCAGACCGGACCGGTTGATTAAAAAAAATAAAAAATAATATTCTTATATATAAATTTTATACAAAATATTATATATATATTAAATAGTAATATATATAAGTTTTATATATAATGTATAATTATAAATTTTTATGTGAAATTTTATATATAATATATATATTCATATATGAAATAATTTCTTATTATAATTTATAAATTATTACTTAAAATGTTAATTAGGGTATGTTTGGGTACCAAACTACTCTCAACACTTTTCAAGTATTCTCGTACTTTTGAAAATACTTCACATGCCAAACAACTTAAAATACTCTCAATGGGACCCACAAACTTACTTCAATCTCTACTCATAACTATTCACAAACATTCTATAATATTTATCACTATTATATATAAATAAAAAATAAAATCACTATAATATTTATCACTATTAAATATAAATAAAAAATAAAATCACTATAATATATAAATAAAAAATAAAATCATTATAATATATAAATAAAAAATAAAATCACTATAATATATAAATAAAAAATATTTATCACTATTATATATAAATAAAAATAAAATCACTATAATATATAAATAAAAAATAAAATCACTATAATATATAAATAAAAAATAAAATCACTATAATATTTATCACTATTAAATATAAATAAAAAATAAAATCACTATAATATATAAATAAAAAATAAAATCACTATAATATATAAATAAAAAATAAAATCACTATAATATTTATCACTATTAAATATAAATAAAAAATATTTATCACTATTATATATAAATAAAAAATAAAATCTCTATAATATATAAATAAAAAATAAAATCACTATAATATATAAATAAAAAATAAAATCACTATAATATATAAATAATAAATAAAATCATTATAATATATAAATAAAAAATATTTATCACTATTATATATAAATAAAAAATAAAATCTCTATAATATATAAATGAAAAATAAAATCACTATAATATATAAATAAAAAATAAAATCACTATAATATTTATAACTATTAAATATAAATAAAAAATAAAATCATTATAATATATGAATAAAAAATAAAATCACTATAATATATAAATAAAAAATAAAATCACTATAATATATAAATAAAAAATAAAATCACTATAATATTTATCACTATTAAATATAAATAAAAAATAAAATCATTATAATATATAAATAAAAAATAAAATCACTATAATATATAAATAAAAAATAAATCACTATAATATATAAATAAAAAATATTTATCACCATTATATATAAATAAAAAATAAAATCGCTATAATATATAAATAAAAAATAAAATCACTATAATATTTATCACTATTATATATAAATTAAAAATAAAATCACTATAATATATAAATAAAAAATAACATTACTATAATATTTATCACTATTATATATATATAAATAAAATCATTATAATATTTATCATTATTATATATAAATTAAAAATAAAATCATTATAATATTTATCATTATTATATATAAAGTAAAATAAAATCACTATAATATTTATTAATATTAAAAAATCACTATAATAAAATCATTATAATATTTATTACTAAAAATAAAATCACTATAATATTTATGGGACCCACACATTTTTCAACTACCTACTCAAAAGTCAACAACTCAACATACTTCACACATCCAAACAACTCAAAATACTCTCAATGGGACCCACAAACTCACTCAAATCTCTACTTATAACTATTCACAAACATTCTCAACACTTCTCACTACCCAAACGTACCCTAAATCACTAAAAGTTTATAACTAATACTAATATATAACTTATAACTATATCAATAGTCTAATATTAATACTATTATATAGTCTAATATATTAATAAAAGTATAAAACAGTTTTTTTAAAATCAATTTTTTTTTTATAAACAAATTTTTAATAACAAATTGTGAAATTTACATTTTAAAAAAATCGGAAAACTGGACCGGACCGGAAACCGTTAAAACTGAAAGTACCGGTTTAGGAGGGTAATCGGTTTTGAAAAATATAAAACCGGTACATACCGGTTCGGTCCTAGATTTTATCCAAAACCGGACCGAACCGGACAGGTTACACCCCTAGCCCTAATTGAGGGTCTCGTAAAGTTAGTGCCTGGTAAGTTTCGCTTGATTTACTCTTTTTTTTTTTTTTTTCTTGTGTGCTTAGTTTTCTTGTAGGTTACCATATCTTTGGTTTGTTTGGATTTAGGTTAAGCGTCTTTCTTAAAGCCGTGCATTTGGACTATATGAATATAGTGATTTTGATGCCTGAGTTTTTAATTTAATAGCCTATATGTACCTCCTAGGTGTAGTGTTTGTAATCACGATTTTATTCCACCACATATAAAGGTAATCAATAAAATAAGAGTATCGTCCTCATCTTAAAAAAAAAAAATCCAAGTTTTATTATCTAGACTTTATAAATTGATGTATTATCACTCAAAAGTAAGAATAAAAAAATTAAGCTGAATTAATATTTATTATATTAATGATGTAATGAGTTATATAAAAATTCCTATAATTTATAATTAAATTTGAAACAAATTCATCCCTTTTTAATCAATATTTCTGTTTTAGACTAGAGGGTTTAGATTACCGTAGTGGCAGTAGCCGATTATTTCCCATCATCTAGGCATAAAAGCAGAGCCGAGAGTCCAACTTTTCTGTCCTTCCAGTGACTTCCTGCTTGGGCTCCCTCTTTCTTTCACTCTCTCTTCTACTGTCCTGAACGTTTGAAGGGTATCGCCGCCGGTGACGTCCTACACGCGCTGGAGGATCGGATACCGTACAATACGGACGTCGTAGAAGAAGATGAAGATCTTTGTCAAGACTCTCAAGGGTACTCACTTCGAGGTCGAAGTGAAACCCGAAGACACGGTACAGATGCATCTCTTGATCTCTTAATTTTTGTAATTTTTAGTTTTTATGATATTTTTTTTTATTGTTGTGTAATTAGGGTATTATTTGTATTGCTCTTGAAGTTAATTGTGAATTAGGGTTTCTGTCCTCGTGTTATTTATGCAGACGAAGGCTAGGTTTTTATATTTCCTAGTGGTTGGTTTTATGTGACCGTGTGATGATTTTGTTACTAATGCTTGAATTTCGCAAAATTGTACCCCGGGCGTGAATTGTAGATTACTGGCTTTGTTTAACTTGGTTCAATTTCGGATTTTTTGTACGTAACGATTTTCAATTACGGGATATTCTTGTATCGTTTAGTTTAGGCGTGCTTTCAGTACCTTTTTTTTATAGTATCCGGCATTCATATTAAGTCGCATTTCGTACTGAATGGAAAACCTTCACTTTTTTTAATTTCAAGTGTTTTCTTGACAGAATTAGGTGCCAGTTGTATTATTTAGTGTTGGTCTGGTGATATCTCTAAGCCACTTCGTGGCAGTTATATATTAAAGGTTCGTTTGGTGATAGCACTAAGCTACTTTGAACCTGAAAAAACCTGTCCAGAGTGTTAGCATTGTTGGTTTGTCTTTAAGGATTGATGTAGTGCTCTAGTTAGGCCAAGGGAATGTTCTTTAAAAAAAATTGTGAACTACTACCACCTGGAAAAGGGATTATGTTCTGTGATGCCCGTTCTTCTCTGTGTCCTACTGTTCTTAGTAAGCACGATATGAACATATCTCCATCAAGAAGATTTTAATTTTTCTATTAGTAAGTGGTGTAGTTTCAAGTGGCATTTCATGGAATTTTTTCCTATGATGTTCCGAGCTACAAAATCATTCGTTTGTCTTGATTGTTGAATCACTCCAATTACCAATACAGCAAGGGAAACCCAGAAGACCACTTTTTATCACAAGCATAGGTTAGATGCAGTCTGGACATTCAGAAGAGCTTTTAGGATATATATCTATACACACGGGAAAACAAGGACAAGATTTTTAAAATTGACATAGGGTAGGAGAAAAATAATGAGATACATTGCAGTTTGTATCTTCCTTCCTCTCTCTATAGCACAATAGAGGTGCCAGAATCTTGTTTTGCTGCATTTTATCTCTAAGAGACACTTAAGCATGTGTTTTTACCATTGAAAGAGTTATTGAAGCCATTCTAAGGTTATCCATTGATACTTTCTGTTTGTGCACTTTATAATATGCATTTCAATTTGTTATAAACCTCACCGACTTTTATTTTCTGTTTATGTAATGAGTTTCAGTTCATTTTTTCCAATTCTTTTGTTTTTCCAAATAATATTTCAGGTTACTGATGTCAAGAAAAATATAGAGGCACTACAGGGTTCTGATGTTTATCCTGCCTCACAACAGATGCTTATTCATCAGGGGAAAGTTCTGAAGGATGCCACAACACTAGAAGAAAATAAAGTTACTGATAATAGTTTTGTTGTCATCATGTTAACCAAGGTGAATATGCTTCTCTCGTATGGAGCTTGTCTTTCTCAGTTGAGAAATGACAGGAAGGAAAGGCATGTGGAGACACATGATTTTACCTATTGATAAACAAGTTGCATAACAGTGTGATGATTTGCTCTTCTTCCTTCTTTTTTTTTTTTTTTGTTATTGTTGCTGGGGGGGGGGGTGGATAAAGCAAGTGTTAAGCCTCAATTGTGTACTCTCTTGCCTCAATTGTGTACTCTCTTTTCTCAGTATATTTTTCTTTTGGGGGGAGGGTAGAAGTAGAACTTATTTTCATAAGAGAAATAGAAATTAAGTTGCAGTGAAAAAAAGAAAAAGAAATTGCAATGCTTTCTATCTGGATATGACTGATATAAGTATAATCAGTAGAAAGTTGGGGAGACAGCTGTTTTCCTTTTAAGATTCACTCAAGGCAAGTAAACAATCTCCATGAGAGTGTCTTTCATCAATCCTCTATCTTATTTGCATATCAATTCACCTACCGGTAGGGGCTATCTATCCGATCAACTCAACAGAACATTATATGTTTGATTCAAATTTTGGGGTGCAGTCAAGGCGTCTTTTTGGTTTCAATTTTGTCTAGAAAATTGGACTACTGTCTTGGAACAGATTTTTGCTAAATCCACGTGCTTTAGTAAATCATTGGCTATGGACTATAAGGCCAATTTGCGCAGACCACCTAATTACCACCTTTTTCCTTCTGGTTGGGGCTGGCTATTTAAAAACTGTATATTACCTATGCGGTGTTTATGTTATTATGCCAACAAACAAATTTATTTTTTGCTCTTATGTCCATTGCCTACCTCATTACAGCCTTATTTCTCTAATTGCTGGGACGGGTTCTGCAAAAAGATCATATTCAACCTAGACATAGTTTATGCCCCTAGATAAAGGGTTATTATCTTGGGATGTCCCAATTAAGTGAGTCTTGGAAGGGGTGGCTTGGATATGGGATCCTACATTTCAACATCTTTTTGCTTGAGGCAGCTACCCTTGTGCTTGATAGCCATTCATATCCCTACAAGTTCCTAGCTTCTAACCACTTAAAAAGAATCTAGAATCCTCACTTTTTGTGGGGAAAGTTCTCATTTTATTACTTATATACTCTTTTCCTTCATTTTTTAATTTCAATGATGAAGGTTTTCTTAGTGCATTGCAAGATATGATGCATTTTAAAAAAAAAAGAAAAAAAAAAAAAAAAGCTATTCAGGTATCTCCTAGGCTCTTAAAATTTAGTTTTTTAAAGTTGGTTCTCTTATAGAGACCTTGAGTTAGTTGCTTTAATGTTCTTAGTAATGTATGCATGTTCGAACCATTTTAGAATAAGGTCTCATCAAGTGGAGCCTCAAGTACAACAGCTGCGCCTACAAGCCAAGTAAGTATGGATGATGCTGTTTAAATCTATTCTGCTGAGTTCTTTTATAGTTAACATCAGCACTCGAGTCATTATTGCCATTTGAAGTTGCTTTAATTGAGGCACTTACCTGTGTAGGCCCAACCTGTAAGTTCTTCGCCTCCTACCTCAACGCAACCAGCAGCACCAACATCTCAACCTCCTCCTCCGCCAACTGCAGTATCGTGAGTTCATGCCTCCCCCCCCCCCCCCCCAAAAAAAAAAAAACTCTCTTCAAAGCTTAATATGATTTTGAAGTTATTTATTGTCAACCCAGTTTCTTTTTATTTTTTTATCTGAATTTTCTTCCTCTCTTTTTTGAACTGTGCAGAACACAATCCGCCCCCGAAACCACTCCTGTTGCAGCCCTTCCTGCTTCGTGAGTATTGATAATCATAGTTTCTGAATAGAAGTCCCATGCATGACAGTTAAGACCTTGTGTTTTAACCTTCTGTGTTTTCCAGATTGTATAATTTAGAGAACTTAAAGTCAGTTATGATTTTCTGAAATTACCTATAAAAAAGCCTTGATATTATCAAATTAAAGTGAGGTTGAATGATGTGATATATCTTTGACTATGTTTTTTTTCTTATTCTTGTTTTGTTTTATGCAGTTCAGAACCAGATGTCTATGGCCTAGCAGCGTCAAATCTTGTTGCAGGAAATAATTTAGAGGCTATCATTCAGCAGATTCTAGATATGGGTGGAGGAAGCTGGGATCGAGACACTGTTGTACGTGCTTTACGTGCTGCTTTTAACAACCCTGAAAGAGCTGTCGAATATCTTTATTCTGTAAGTCTTTTTCCACTCTTGGTTTTTCCCAGTGTTTAGGCTTGCTGTTTGTTCTGTAGTTCACCTTGTAATTGGATCTGGTTTGTAAGTTGTTAGTATATTTTCTTTTCGAGCTGTTCATGTTTCAAATCATTTAATAATTGGCTTGTTACATTATCCGCATGACTTTCAAGAATGGTCAAGTTGCATATTGGTACAATGTGGTTTTAAGAGTGTATTATCTTGCTAATAATGGGCCTATGAAAAGGTTAATTTTAGGTTGGAAGACCCCCTTATGGTTCTTTTCGAGCTGTCATCTTGCTAATAAATATTATAGTACTTTTTTTTATCAGTAGTAAATATTATAATACTTATATGACTGCAGGGTCTATTCTTCGCTGAGATTATAATCATCTAGAATTTTCTTGACAGGCTCCGAGAACTGCAATCTGCAATGCAAATAGAAAAACTAGAATTGTACTTTGTTCTTTTGATCAATCTTAAAACCATTTTGTATTGGGTGTTGTTTTTAAACCTTAAGGTTTTATCAAGCCATTTTTTGGGCTCCACAGATTATAACGATGCTCTTCCTTGACTCCAATTAAAGCTTTAGTAGACTATTAAGCTTATTTGTTCTCATGAATGCGTCAAAGTTTACTTGGTAGCCCTAAGTTCCTAATCAATTGGATTTTATTTGCTTACATCTGTTTCTGAGACAATATTATGTCACAAATATTCAAACAAAAAAAATTAACATGCTTGTATACATTCACATATTTGATTGATTAGTATTAACTACACTGGGTATTATACTATATTGTGTTATGATATTGCTGTAGTTTGAGATTGCTTGATGATATTGAGTACTGATAGAATGCTTTGAGGCTACATTTTTGTGGGGCAATTGGTCATGGAGGAATGCCATCATTGGTATCAATACGAATAGAAGAGGAAACAGTTTTGCGAGGATTTTGCATGGCGTGAATTTAAACATCATAATGTTAATAAAGTTGCCAATAAAAACCTGAAGACCAGATGGAAACTAGGGTTCTTAAGCTGGGGATGTTTGAAGCCAAACTGACGAGCAAATCCTGCCCATTTTCCATGAGTGGTGGAATTCTGTGCATTTGAGTGCGTAACTTATCCTGTTTCTTGCCAACTACATTAGGACCTTGTCTTGTGTGTTGTCTCGAACCTAAATACCAACTGCTGTACTCAAATGTAAGAACCATGATGAATATGAAACACATAGCTCATATTACTATCATACTTTTTACTTCTCTATTTCTGTACATTGGAAGTTAAGCATCTCTCTCTATTAGTTATATCAGCAGGTTAAGATGAAATTTGATACATTTCAGGGCATTCCTGAGCAAGCTGAGGCTCCTCCGGTTGCTCGAGTTCCTACTAGTGGGCAGGCAGTAAACCCTCCTGCCCAGGCTACACAACCAGCAGCACCTACTAGTGGACCCAATGCAAACCCCCTAGATCTGTTCCCACAGGTAGATACCTTATTATCAAAAATTTAGGAACTTTACTGGAATTGAGTAAAGGACTTAATCTTCCTTCACCAGGGTCTTCCTACTATGGGTTCAAACACCAGTGCTGGAACCTTGGACTTCTTGCGGAACAGCCAACAGGTATCTTCTCTATGGTTTTCTTTTTCTAACCTGACTGTCTGGCTTATTGTTTACTCTCTTGCTTGAGGTTCCTAAAGCTTTTATTTATTATTTATTATTTCAGTTCCAAGCCTTGCGAACTATGGTGCAAGCAAACCCTCAAATATTGCAGGTACTCTTGTCATGTGTTCATTTCTATTTGGTCATATAATTAACATATTCTCTAACATTGGTTTCTTATGACATCCTTTTCCATTGCAGCCTATGCTCCAAGAGCTTGGAAAGCAAAATCCGCATCTAATGCGTCTGATTCAAGAGCATCAAACTGATTTCTTGCGCCTGATAAACGAACCTGTTGAAGGAGAAGGGTGAGATGAGTGTCATGTGTTATACGTTGTCTTTTGTTTATATAATTGAATGTATGGATGCTTATGTGCATATTAATTTATAATCAGGAACCTACTGGGTCAGGGGGCTTCAGCAGTGCCACAGGCTGTGACTGTCACCCCTGAGGAGCGTCAAGCCATTGAACGTGTAAGTTTGTCCACTCTTATTTTCGAATTTTCCTCGTCTAATTGTCTGTTGTCGTTGCATTTAAAGAGTGAGAATCAGTAAGGGGACATGCGCCTCAATGCTTTGAAACTCTTGTCAAGTTGTATCCTATTTATTCCTTCTCTAATAAATGTCAGGTAATCGGACTAAACATCCTGTTTACTCGGTTCTTTGTTAACCCATCATATATGCACCTTTTTCTGCCCTAAAATGTCTGGATGACCTATTCATATGATAGGTCAACCCAAATGTGCGGTCTGCAGTATATGACTGTCATTACCGTTGCCTTCTTCATCTATGATTGCAAGTCTTAGAAGCTTATTCTCTTGTTGTGTTTGTGTTTTATCATTTCTTTCTTCAGTAGAACCTCAAGTCTCAGGAGACAAGTTATGTGGAGGACTATTCATGCATTCTTGACTAACTTGCAATCTTTTTGCAGCTTGAAGCTATGGGCTTTGACCGAGCCCTAGTATTGGAGGTTTTCTTTGCATGCAACAAGAACGAGGAGCTGGCAGCTAACTATCTTTTAGATCACATGCATGAGTTTGAGGACTGATCGAAGTGGTCATCATTTCTTGTTGTCTGCTCTTCTCGTGATGTTAGACTTCTCAATCTAGTTTATCAATTTGGTTCATCCTTTTGCATTCATTAGCATCTCCAGATTTCTGTTCTAAATATTGCTTACAAAACTACCTAATTTTGTTCTGGGTTATGGAAATAATGATTTAATTTAATTCCCGGTTCCCTGTATGTCTGTCGGATGCCATTCATATGTATATTTCTTTTGCTGTGTAGCCTAGGGGACCATCAATGTTGCGTATATAGGGAAAACTGTCATCTTCTCTCCTTTTTTAAAAAAAATAAAAAATAAATAAAATCAGTTGTTGAAGCAGTGCAGGATAACAGTGAGTTAGAAGTGAAGTGCAAGGATAAAAAGAATTATTAAGTCGGATGAGATTTTTACTCAACACGGCTTGTCCAGACGTTGAAATTCTGAAATCAAAGCTGAAGGCTTCTGGAGCAGAGTTTCAAGTGAAAGTATGTTACATAGAGATGGTTTGCGGAGAGGGGAGATATTTAGGAGAGGAAACGGAGCAGCATGAAATGGAGAAATGAACCTTACACAGCTTGCAACAGCAAATATTTAAATGAATCCAATTACTTCAACAAGAAGCAGTTCAAAAAGGGCTTTAACACGACAGGTTGAATCAGCAAATATTCTAAAAATTCATGCAGGGAGGATCAACCTATATAAACCTAAAATGGTGAAGATTCAAAGATCTCTTACAATGAATATTTTATGCTAGATTGCCCCCACTCTGCCGCCACAAATTAATGATATCCGTAGCCTGATTGAGGAGAATGATGATCTGCTTCTGAGATATCCAGGGCTTGCTTTCAAGTAACTCCTTGACCTCTTCCCAAGCATCTTTCCTCGGCCAGAAGTGGTACGGACTCAACGGGATTGTGCCATGTCCTGGTATCTTCTGGTCAAGTGCAATGCCAATGTTCTTCTCCATCCAAATGAACTTCAACACTAACCTCGGCTTCTCCGTTGGCTTCACAACCAACCCAATCTTCTATAAAAAAAATATATAAAAACATAAAACACTTCAATGGCCGATGCTTTGTGTGAATGTGGAAAAAAACGTGAAAAATAAAACGGCCAGTTTTGAACGGTTCAATTTATGCCCCTGCTTAATTGTGGCAGATGGGTGACTTGTATTGGGCTCTCAATTGGGTATTCACTAGATTTCGCGTGATTAAAAAAATTCAGAACAAATTAACGAATTCACTAGTTAACTCATAACTTTCACTTATTAGAACTCACACAATTGATGCCACGAAGTTGAAAGTCCCCTTCTCCACAAGAAAGAGTTTTCTATTTTCTTTTCCTTCATTTTCTCAGGGGACAAACATAGCTCCCAGAAAATAATAAACAATAACTATTAACTACACACACACAGAGTGTGTGTGCGTGTGAAAGTACCTCTTTATCTGGAGGGGACTTGGAGAGAAATTATCATCAGCAAGAGTGTCTTTGGCGACAGCTGCTTCAGCGGACGAAGTTGACGCTGAGGTGGATAGTTTGAAGATTCTCGTCCTTTGACTGGTACTGTGGCGACTTAGTCGTTTTAACTCGGAGTACGAGTGTGAAGGTGGCCTTGCAAAGATTGAGGCTTTTTCTTCGAAGGGTTTAAGGAAGAAGTTTTGGCTAGGGAACGAGGGCTTCAGAGACACATTGAGGCTTGGTTGAATCGCCATTGATAACATCTTTCCCTAATTTCACACACAGAAACTGATATAAAGACAGAGACAGAGAGAGAACATTCTGTTTTTAAGTCTTATTTGAGGATAAGGAAAGTCGAGCAACAGATCCGGGTCAATTTCAATCCGACTTATCTTCGGACCAGCCTGACCCATCCTGATTTGCCTCCTATTTTTTTTTTTGGGCCCTCAGGAGTCAGGACCTTTTATGAGACCCATTAAAATTTCAAGGGCAAAAAGACATCTACCATGGAGCATAGAGTCTGCCATAGAGGGTGCCTCTACTTATTGAGTCACCGTTGCCATATATTATGTTCCATTTTTGCCTTTCAACGACGCCTATTCTTTTCTGCAGCTCAGTTTGTGTCATTCAATGAGTATTGAGAGACATTTGCTCAGAAATTTGTTCCAGATGAAAAACCAATGGCATGCTGAACAAGTGAACAAATAAGATTGCATTTGGGTGGTGAGGTATAATAATAAATAGTATGAGAAAAATAATAATAAAATAATAAATAGTATAGAGGTATTCTCAGTACCCACTATTAGGCTTGGGTGTCAAGGTATTCTGAGAATACTTCACTACTATTCATTATTTTATTTTTACTTTTTACTTACTTCTTACTACTATTCACTATTATTCAATATTTTATTAATATTTTTTCACTACTATTCACAGAATATCTTAAAATATCTCACTATCCAAATGAATTTCCGCGTCAAAGATTGCACCCAGCCCAGTGGGACTGACTCATAATCTACCAACTTGTCCTTTTTTTTTTTTTTTCCCCCAGCAAGTAATAGATTCATTCCAAAACAGAAACTGTTCCATACAACAAAGAAATAAAGGAAAGCAACTAAAACACAAAAATATTAATAATACACATTTAAGAGGGTGGATATTTCCTACTATGGAAATTTAGCAAACAGTTTGGGATTTTGACGAGTGGGATATTTCCAAACTCTAGGTTGAAATGAGCTCATTGAGCAATGAAATTCGTGCATTGATTTTGAGATCAATGTATCTTTACAGCTCTCCATGCATGTAGATCTTTGAGCAGAAATCTAGTGTCTCTAGCAATCCCTTCAGTTTCCCCATTAATAGCCTTGTGAGGATTGTTGATGGAATTGATTGTATTTAGGGAATCTCTTTCAAGAATAATTTTACTGATCTTCCTTGTATATGCTTCTTGAACCCCTATGAAGGCAGCCATTGCTTCCCCTATATTTGGATCAGTGCTCCAATTGTGTTGTGCTACAACAAATTGTATTGTACCTATAATGTTTCTGCACATTGCTATTGAGGTGCTTCCCTCAGGTCTGACTGCCAACTTTTCCTTCTTATTGACAATACAGAACCTTGACCAATGGCAATATAATCCAAATATTTACCGACATTTTTAAAGCTCATGGTACAATATTATTCTACAACTGCTACAGATGCTTTCTCGAGTACCCAATCTCCTCTAAATCGCTTGTAGTATGAACTCAATCGAAGTCCACATATATACCTTCTATGGCTGATCCCATGAGAAAGTAACAAAAAAGCCTTTACCCTTAGCTTCTGAAAGTACACCACCTTGTGAATGGGACGACCAAAAGTCTTTGTGTAGGAAGTCATTCTCCTCATTTCGGCGACCAAAGGATTGGAGCATTCGCGTGGCTTCACTTTGTATAGTTCTCTCCTCCAAAAATCGACGAAAAGGTGCACAACCAGTTCATGGTCTAATAAAAGAATGAGGGAAAGTGATGGTGTAGGAAGATGAATGGTGCCTTTCTGAAGCCATGCTATAACGTAAATGCCTATTCATGGCAGAATAAATATTCAAGTACATTAACAGGTGATATATCTGGTAGCAAACTTTATAATGCGCTTTGATGGCTACAAGCCTACAATTATTCCATGCTTTGTTCAGGATCAAGCTTGGCTAGCCACAATGAGCAGAGACTACTTCTCTTCCTTTTGAAAGGTGTTGTCCATGAAATTACTTTAATTGTAGAAACACAAATTGTACAAGCCTACTTCGCTTCCTACAATGCATCACCTAGAAACACTAATTAGCAAAGGATCTTTAAATTGTAGTTGTTGTTCTTTTGCGTGCTCCATTTTTTTTCAGATGGAACATTGTTTTCCAGTGAGATATGAATTATCATTATAAAGCCACGCAAATTGTTTCAATGGTTCAATGCTAATTGTTCTAATTTGTTTCTCTAAATGGCTTTGCCTAATGCCAACTCTCTCTCTCTCTCTCTCTCAAAAGGCTGGGCTACAGTACTACTCATGACTGGTTAGATGTCGAGATCCGTATAAAAAATAATTGATTAAAAAAATGAAAATAACAAGGTTCTTCATTTTAGCTAATCAAAAATCACATTCCCTACTTTTAAATTTCTCAAGACACTCACCAACGGATTCTCTATTCATTTTTTTACTTCTTTAATTGTACTTATTTCTCATTCTTATATTTTACTTCTTTCCACAACTATATATTTAAATATTCCTTTTTTTTTCAACAGTCATAGACAATTACTTTTGCCTTGATATTACTACTTGATTTATAGAATCCAGTGGCGTACTTTTTTTTTTTTTTTTTTTTGAATTTGCGAGCGTATGTTGTGAAAAATACACACCAATAATGACAAATAAATAAAGGAACAATGATCAAGATCACACGACACATAATTTATGTGATTTGGCAATGTGTCTACATCCATAAAGCTGCATAGATTTTATTAATTAAAGGATATTACAATCACATAATCTCAACTCACTCACTATAAGACTTTTTCTCTTTCACAATATGCACTCACACTTTGCCTATTTACTACTGAAACACACATCCAAAATATCGAAATATTACATATTTATAGAAAACGGCGCTAAAAACCTTAATTGGCAAAAAATATGTCATTCGCTTGAGTGGATTGTCGAGCGTATCTCGAGCGAACAACCAACGAATATTGACTCGAACAGTATGTCGAGCACAGTTCGAGTGAACACTAGGGTTTGTGTCTCGCTCGAACCCACCGTCATACGAGACTCGAGCGAACTCATAGGTTGAGCTTCGCTCGAGTCTACTGTCGAGCGCACATTGAGTGAACTCACAATTTGAGTTTCACTCGAGCGTCAGGTCGAGCGACAATCGAACAAACTCACGGATTGCGCCTTTTTTAGTCACAAACTAGGCTCCACATGCAACCCAATAGTGCAAAGTATGCTTCTGTGCAGCTGCTAATTCAGCATTTTTCTTTGTCATGCTCACATCGATATTGGCTTTAATGTACTGTGTTAATTAGATGTAGTAGTACTGGTATTACTCGAGGGGACTTGTTCTAGGATTTGCTCATATTTTGATCTTTTTGACATTTTTCTACTTGGATGTATGCATTTCTTTCTTGTAGTACTTATTGTTCGGATTAAAAAGAAAAAAAAACTTGTATTTATTGTGCATGATACCATATTTTGAGGCTGAACATGTAACCTATTCATATTTAAATACTACATGGCTATGGGATTCATGCTCGTTCTCTTTGGTACTAAAAAACAGTCTAAAGATATTCATGCCCCCGTATATATAGCTTTTTAAGGCAGGCAACTAGACCACGTCAAAGCCCTATTAATTAGCGTCTCGCTCATCAACAGTTCACTGTGATCCTCTATTAGACAGACATCAACGTTCTCCACTATTTTGTGTTCCTTTATACACACACATATGCATGCATGCATGCATATATACAAGCTAGCATCAATCATCATGATGCTTCCCATGCAAGCTAGCATCAATCATCATGATGCATAATATACATGAATTGGGCCATTTGTGCCCACGATCCAAAGAGAAAAGCTCAAAGCTGATCAGGTGTGTAGCCCTTTTTTGCATTAGCCAATAAGATTTCAACAAATATGAGACTTATGTGATTTATGGTGTGTACTAGTGTACTAAATCAACCCTCTTTCATTTCTCTCTCCTCTCCCCTCTTCTTTGTCCTCCCCTTTTTTTTACCTTTCTTTCTCTCCCTAACGCCATCTATTTATTCATAGTGATGCAGGTTCTGTTTCTTGAATTTACTAGTCTCATGATACTTTTCCTAGAAAGTTTACATGTTTGGTGCATGCTTTCCATATTTTTGAATTGGAGGTGGGTTTTTTCTGTTCTACTAACAGAAGTCCAATTGTTGAATTTTTCCGCCCAAGTTTGATGGAAAGCTTTTTTTTTTTTTTTTAATCTTTCCTTTTTTTATCTGTTTGGTTTTATTTTCTACTTATATTGTTTCCAAAATTCCTCCAATGCCAAGTTTTTTCTTTAAACATGTTGTCCTATTTCTTCGCTCGCAGATCTCTCTATCCCATCAATTTAAGCTTTAATGGCAGAGTCGAAAATGTACATTTCTCAAGAAGAGCTTCGGAAGCACGATCATGTAAGAGATTTGTGGATCTCAATTTAGGGCGAGATCTACGATATTTCAATTTGGCTTAAAGACCACCCAAGTGGTGAGCTTCCAGTGCTCAATCTCGTTGACCAAGATGCTACAGACGCGTTTGTTGCGTACCATTCGAGTACTGCATGGCAGTATCTTGACAAGATCTTTACAAGGTATTACTTCCATCACTACTCTATTTCAGAGGCTTCTAAAGATTACATGAAACTTGTCTCGGAATTCTCCAAGATGGGCCTGTTTGAAAAGAAGAGACATAGAGTGTTCTTTACACTTTGCTTGATGGCAATATTGTTTGTTGTGAATGTTTACGGTATTTTGTGTTCTGATAGCACGTTGGTGCATCTAGTTTATTTGCTTAGAGAGAGAGTGACCGCCTGGGGGAGGGGGGAGCAGGCGACGGGGGTGGGGGAAGGAGAGAGAGAGAGAGAGAGAGAGAGAGAGAGAGAGGGGGAAGAGATCACAAAAAGAAAAAAAAAAGGTAATCACCTGCATGCGGGTGTAAACTTTACTTGATTTTACTACAACTCCTTCGTGGCAGCTCCTTATTCACAGGTGTAAAAGAGGACTACACATCCGACCGGCTGGGCTCTTCACCCCAATCCAAAAGCTTAAGGAAAATGTTATAGTCTTGATCCAACAATGTGTTCCGACTGGAAGTCTAGCACCCTAAACCACGAGAGGGTATGCTCTTCCTCACATACTTCTACACCAATATTTATCATCAACCACCACCATCACCACCTCTAACTATTACAGAGAGATAGAAAAATAAGATGATTATTGAATAGGGCTTGGGCCTCTTGGCACAATATGAAACATGGTTCAGTGTAGGGGTAGGCAGTGGAGGCCCGTACCTTGCTACCCTGCCCCTGTTCGCCCTGACCCCTAGGGAGAAGGACCAGAGGGGGCGGGGGGCGGGGGGCGGGATGACCCCAGCAGGGCCTCGCCTCGCCTCGCCCCTGCTCCGCTCCCTTCACATGTATAAAAAAAGTTATATTTTTATATAAATAAATATATTGTATATAGATATATACAATTTATTAAAGATTTGAAATCGTATTCAAGTTATTGGATTGTCTTGGCCTCCTAGGGCAACCTTTATATAGGAGGCCAAGGCAATACAATTGTCATACTAAGTCCTTGTACATTGCTTAAGTAAGACTATTGTATTGCCTTGGTCTCCTATATAAAAGTTGGCGTAGAAGGTCAAGACAATCTAAAATATAACTCTAATGAGTTTAAGTTTTTTTTTTTTTTTTTTTTTGTATTTATAAATTTTAATTATATTATAATTTGAGTCAAAAATATATTTTTAGACCCAAAAATAATTTTTTAGACCCAATGTGTTGGCCTAGGCGAGGGGGCGAGGCGGATGGCATTTTTTATCCCACCTCCCAGGGGCGAGGGGTGTGGTTGAAAACCCCTCTCCCACATGGTGAGTGGAGGGGTGCGGGGAAGGGTCCCCCGCCCCGCATCTTGCAGGTAACACCCCTAGAACTTCAGCTTAAAAAAAAAAAAAAAAAAGGTCCAGAGACCTAGAAATATGACAAGCCCATCTGGTCATCGAAGAATATCTGGAACTGCTTTACCAGGATTAATTATGATATTTTCGGATCATTTATACTATAGTTCACACATATGCCCGTGTCTGCAAGTCCGATGCAAATCCTTTGAAAAAAAAATAGTCTACACAAATTATTTTTCGAGTATATTACGTATTACTTTTCAGCCTTTTTATCTAGGGATAAAAAAAAATACAACTATACTTGCATGAGATTTTCCAAATAGTTGATATGGTTGCTATATATGATCCATTTATTTTTTCTCCAACAATATTATATTAATTATTTTGGTTCGCTATGCAAGAAATTAAGGCCATAAATAACTGGATGAGAAATATAGTAATTCGATTGATCATGTTAATTAGAGGCGATTCATGTGAAAAATAAGGTTGAAGTACAGATGGTACGTACGTACCTGGATATTTTTGGGCATTAATGGCAGAAATAAACAGATTATGATGCCCCAAGCTCGATGCTGAACCATATATGAAGGGTGAAGATATTCTCTATTCCACTTTTTTTTTTCTCCTCTCCATGATACTGAGTGGCAGTGGCGTGGAACATTAAATAAAGCAAAGTTATGTATACTTTATACGATGAATACTCTCAAAATCACAAAGCATCAATACAAAGAATCATTTGACAAAATGTTTGTGCTCGTGAAGTAAGCTATCTATAACTGGCCTGATCAAAAGTTATGCATGCATAGGGTCCGAAAAGATGCCTTTTTTTTTTTTTTGTGTGAATCAAAGATGGACCAGCTGCCTTTTTGTGTGTCATTTAGCCGGTGAGAACCAAATTAACGCGAGTAGATAATTCAAATGACTTGGAAATGTGATGGTACTGATTGTATGGTCGAGTAGATAGCATCGATCGGCATGCATCATCTAGCTTTTTAAACTGGCCTGAGGCGATGTCCCCGCGCGCGTGCATCTCGGACAATCACAATTTGTCATCCTCAAGTAACTAAGTTGGACTAGATAATCCCATTGTCGTGAGGATTGTTCTGGTTTGATGGTTTGAGCTTGGAGTTTGTCCCGGATGATTTCTCTCTTACTTCAACTCTTTGTAAGTCTTAACGCTCTGTTATGCTAGTTTTCTTCGCGAGGGTAGCTAGCTGTGGTCTATATGGTCTCTATGCTAGCAAATTGTTTCTGTATAATTAGAGCTCTGCTTGGAGCAGAGCTCGTGCTGCAAGGGTTATGCTCAAGAGAGGGGCTATTATGTCGCTCCACTCTTAACGCTGGACGTACTGTCCAGTATTTTTTTTAATATATTTAAATATTTTTAAAAGATAAAAAATATATACTAATATATTTAAAATTACTCTCTTAATCATTAAATAAAAAAAAAGTTTTTACCAAGCAGTCAAATGAAACAATATAGATGAAAGGACAAAGTAGTGATTTTCTATGCCTAATTTTGTATTGGGTCCTTTCAAATGAATTTTCCTTGCACAAAAATATTTGAGATTCAACGTACTGTGTTAGATAGAACATCACTCAGGACAGCTAGCACTTAAATAACACTCGAAAAGACATTTGATGATTTTTTCAAAATGGCAATTATCCAAATAAAATAAAATAAAAAAGTAAACGGAATTTCGAGATTGACAGACGAGGATATAAAAATATGCCGCCAACATTCTAAGCACGATTAATTGTCGATCTGCAAGCTTTAGTTGCCTAGTTATAGTCCAAGATTCTTACACGAATATTTGGATCCTTACTTTAACTCGCCGGCCTGTAAGATTTGGATCTTCAAGCTTAGTTTCCTAATTTGTACATCAGTACTGTTACCATCACCTTAATTCCTGCACTAGGCGGTGCAAATTACTTGTAAGTTCCCATCTTTCAGTATATACTTCGGGTCTGCATGCCATTAATATTTCTGGAATTAATCTTAAATCACGCAACCAGGGGGAGCCATTTGCTCGAGGGTTGCACCATGGGCATGGAAGGTCACGGTTATATAGCCCCTCGAGTCGAGGGATAAGTGCATCTGAAGGCAATAGGGTTAATGGTACTACTGACCAAGTTCGTGACTCTCCTCTAAAGAAAGTTTGGATCAACATGACACCCTTAAATGACCATATGAGGGTGCAGGATTCCGATCGATGCGACACTTGACCAGACAATACATGCGTAGGGAAGGAAGGAATTAACCTAGCTATTACTTGGCACTCATATACTTTATATATAGTGATGTACGTTACACGACAATATTAAGGCATGATTAGTATCTTTTAGTCTACTTGTTTCTGTTTTATGAGCACAAACTTCTTGAATGAAATGAGACATGACTCAGCAACTCTTTATTTATACTAGCACATGCAGGTACATATATAGCTAATAATATTGAAACGGCAAACTAGCTAGCAACACTTATATCATCGCAAACAAGCAGTAAAAGAATAAAAAGACAATAAATGAAGAAAAACAATTCGATCGGTAGTCATTCATTGATGAAAGCCTTGAGGTGGGACATCATGTCATGGATTCGAGTTTGAGATAGCTGAGAGTTATGCAGAATTTGGAATGAATGCCCTACTCCTTTGTACATCACTGTTTCCACCCTTTTCCCTGCGCTAATCAAGGCAGAGCAAAATTCCAAATTCCTATCCTTCAGTATATCCATCTCTGATATGCATACCATTATGGTTGGTAGTCTTAAATCACGCAACTTGGCTGCGCCATTTGCCAGAGGGTTGCACCAAGGATGGTCACGTTTAGCTCCGAGAGGCAGAGATAAACGCCAATATGCATGAGAGACCGATAGGGTCAACGCCGAATTAGGTGGTTGATTGGTATACCTTTCGGACCAAGTTAATGCCTCTCCACCAAAGAAAGGTTGGATCAAGATGATACCCTTGAGAGACAATGGCCTTATAATGGTGGATTCGGATGGGCCCCGCGACCCTAGCCGTGTGGCGACATTGTAAGCAATATTGGCCCCTGAACTGTCACCAGCTAGGTACATATTAGAAAGATTGCAATGCTTCAGCCAGCATTTGTCCTCACCAGAACCATTTAGTAGAGCTTGCTGTTTCACCCACATAAGAGTGTTGAAACCATCCTCATATGCAGCAGGCAGACGATTCTCGGGCGCTAAACGATAATTCACAGAGATAATGACACAATTTGCTTTAGAAGCAAGGTTGGATAGAAACTCACTGTAACAGCTCCAGGCAGCAGAGCCAATACAAAATCCACCTCCATGAAAGTAAACAAGCAATGGAAGCTTGCCAGGACAGCTCGGGACATATATGCGTGCCCACAAACTAGTGCACTTATCGACGACAACATCGTTTGCTGTCACTCCACGCTCTAATCCCATGGTGCACGGGACAATAGGGACAATTGGAGGCCTTTCGACGTGTCCATCTTTGAAGACTTTAATGAGACCTTCAATCTCTTCAATGACTCCATGCTGTTGAGGGTTCCTGCCAACTTGGAGGTTAGACCTTGGATCAAGGGAAATGGAGGCCGCCATTCTTTTAGTTCTCATAAGATGAGTGGAACAGAATGGTCTTTGTGGTGTGAGCGTCACTGCGTTCAAGGGTGACTATATAAAACATATGAAGATTAGGCCAAGCAAGCTTCCCCATCTTTTTATCTGGTAAGTGGGCCATTGAGCTCACCATAATATATATGCCAAAAATTTGGATTCTCATATGAGGTAAAGGTCACATTTAATTATATATCCTTTAGTTAAACACCCATTGAAATTCATAATTTTAACATAATTCATGTGTACTGCATCCAACTCTAATTAGATATATATACTAGCCATATATATATTAGTAACTAGAACAATATCTCAATGTAAACTCAGCAGCAGCATTTGATCAACCTCATGACTAGTATGTCTTATTCTAATCTTATCCCTAAAGGTGAACATAAAAGAGAGAACGAAGCATCTTTTTTTCAACTGTATATGGTTAATTTAGAGTAAGAATTCCCCTTGAAATGATGTAGATCAATGCATTTGATGATAATAGACTGCTGCTATTTCCTTCTAAATATTATTTTTCCTGTTTCTTCTATTGGTAGAAGAGTCACTCATATAACATCCAAATACCCAACTCTCAAATCACTTAACTTAGCTGAGTTTGGTTCAGATTATCAAATGCACTCAGCTTGGAACTCACAACCTTTTTCAACTCAACTCCTCTTTACACATACGTGGGATCCACAATCTTTTTCAACTTTCCATAAATACATTTAAACTCATCTTAACATCCAAGTACATCTAAATTCATCTTAGTTGGACCCCACATAACTCACTCCATCTCAATTCATTACTATTCATAGAGAACTCAACTCAGCTCAACATCCAAACGCAACCTAAATGAGATATACAAAGATAAACTTACTAGAATTTTGTTATGCCAAACAATTAATTCTAGGATAAATCTGGTATGGACGATTCGTACGTGGGGCAAGTACATGCAAATGGGCGCAGTCAACTTTATTCTCCATATATCCCACTTTCTTCTCAATCCATGCATGCTTTTTGACTAGTACTTATTTTCTAATTATTCCTCTTCCCCTTTATTTCCTGCGGGCACGCAAGGGATCGGACGTCGGTGGGGGACGGGTTTTAATCAGTTTCCCTGGCATAATCTCTAAGAAATCAAGCTAAATTTCTCTCTCTTCTCTTAAGAAATGAAACTGCGTGAAATTGAACCATATATATGACCTAGAAGTTAGAACCGGAGCCTTCAAGTTTGGAAAATAAATTCTGAATTCCAAAGTCACCAGACTACTCTCATTTCCATTTAAAGTGCTTTTGCTTTGATTTTTTGCAAAAATTCATCAGGAATTATGCTTGCTACTGATCATATAAAGAGAAGGGATATCATATTTTTACCATTTTCCTCATGTGGAAGATATGCCAAACTTCGTATTCCTACTTCTAATATCACAATCTGTATACAGTAACTTCAGACATAAATTGATGGCTTAGCCACATATTGTCAAATGATCATTAAACGGCCGTACGTGTATCTCCATGGAGAGATGTGTATATTTACATGAAGTTGCTGATATAATGTTTTTTGGTGCCTTGCCTATTTGCTCAGTACTGAACAATGCACTTAACTACCGATACAATTAGCTGTAGCAACCCTGGACGAGGCGAACAATTACCTGAGTTCAGCTTCATTGCCTATAACATAAACATGCATTGCTCTAATTAAGTACGTTGTTATGAGGTGGCTTGAATCAGATGGAACAGTGCATGTGTTGTAGGTTCGCTCGAGCGAAGGTTCACTTGGCTCGAGCGAAGTAAGTCAGAGAGTGTTCGCTCGACCCTCGCTCGACACCCAGCTCGAGCGAGATCAAGTCAGAGAGTTTCGAGAGCTTCGCTCAACCCTCGCTCGACATGCCGCTCGAGCGAAATCAAGTCAGAGAGTGTTCGCTCGACCCTCGCTCGACACCCAGCTCGAGCGAGATCAAGTCAGAAAGTTTCGAGAGCTTCGCTCGACCCTCGCTCGAGTGTTAGCTCGAGCGAAGTACAGAAAACCTGTTCGCTCGACACTCGCTCGAGTGTTCGCTCGAGCCAATGTTCACAGAAGTGAACATTTCTGTTCCTATAAATATCAAACGGCGCCCACTTCTCCCACAACTTCAGAAAATCACTTTTTGTCTTGTTTTTAGTGTTTTCTTGAGAGAGAAGTTATAGAGTGAGTTTTGAGAGATAACTTCCTTGTGAAGTTTTGTTGTATTCATCTGTACTCCATCTTTGTTGATAGTGAAATCTCCGATACCGACCCCACCAGTGGACGTAGGCTCATTTTGAGTCGAACCACTTAATTCTTGGTGTTCTTTCTGTGTGATTGTCATCTTTTCTTTCGTTTAGTTCCGCTACTTTACTTCGAGTTAGTCTTAGATCTACAGTTATTCCCAACAAACTGGTATCAGAGCTTGGCTCAAACAGATCTGGAGGGATGGCTATGGCTAAGTTCGAAGTGGAGAAATTTGACGGTCAGAACAGTTTCAGTTTATGGCGCATCAAGATGAAGGCTTTACTGCGACAACAGGGCTTGTCAAAAGTATTAGAGGTGTCGATATCCGAAGATTCTCCGGCTCCTTCGAAAGAAGAAGAAGAAAAGGTACACAGTGCTATCCTTTTGTCACTATCTGATGGAGTATTAAGAGAGGTTGCTGACGAGGAGACTGCAACTGGTCTCTGGTCGGCACTTGAGAATCTATACATGAAAAGATCTCTCACAAACCGTTTGTATTTGAAACAACGGTTATACACTCTAAAAATGAAGGAAGGTACTCTTATTACTGAACACCTAGATGAATTTAACAAAATCATTATGGATCTTAGGAACATAGATATTAAGCTTGAAGAAGAAGATCAAGCGTTAATTATTTTATGTTCATTACCCATATCTTTTGAGAACTTTGTAAATTCCATGTTATATGGTAGAAATTCAATTTCCTTGGTAGATGTAAAGTCTGCTTTGAATTCTAAGGAGTTGAGAAATAAATTGAGTGTGAAGAACACAAATGAACAAGCTAGTGGCTTGTTTGTTAAGGGGTCCTCAAGCAGGGGTAGATCAAATGATAGGGGTTCAGATAAGAATAAGGGGAAATCCAGGGGCAGTTCACAAACAACGTTCAGTAAGAAGAACGTCAAATGTCATTACTGCCATAAGTTTGGCCACTACAAGAATGAGTGTCCAAAACTGAAAAACAGAGAGGACGGCACTAGTTCATCTAATGCCGTCAGTGTTGCTGATGATAGGTCTAACGACCTAGACCTCGTTCTAGCAATTAGCGACTCAAATAGTCGCTTTAGTGACAAGTGGGTCATGGACTCAGCTTGCACTTTCCATATGTGTCCCAAGAGGGACTGGTTCATTAACTATGAATCGGTCAACGGAGGCTCCGTTTTGTTAGGGAATGATATGGCTTGCAGAATTGCTGGAATTGGTTCGGTCCGAATTAAGATGTTTGATGGAATTGTCCGGACATTGTCTAATGTTCGACACATTCCAGATTTGAAAAAGAATCTTATTTCTTTGGGCACACTTGATTCGTTGGATTATAAGTACACTGGTGAAGGTGGAGCTATCAGAGTCAGTAAGGGCTCTATGGTTGTGATGAAGGGAGATAAGACAAATGGTCTTTATTTCCTTCAGGGCTCTACGGTGACAGGTGCAGCTGCAGTGTCTGTTTCAGATGATCCGGATTCAGATGTCACACGTTTGTGGCATATGCGTTTGGGTCATATGAGTGAGAAGGGGATGTCAATTTTGAGTAAGCAGGGTTTGCTATGTAATCAGAAGATAGGGAAACTGGATTTCTGTGAACACTGTGTGTTTGGAAAACAGTGTAGGGTTCAGTTCTCTACAGGGGTTCACAGAACCAAAAGTTCTGTGGACTATATTCATTCTGATCTTTGGGGCCCATCTTCAGTTCCGTCAAAAGGTGGAGCTCAGTATTTGCTTACGTTCATTGACGATTTCTCACGGAAGGTTTGGGTTTACTTTCTGAAGCAGAAAAGCGATGTATTTGTTAACTTCAAACAGTGGAAAGCTTTGATTGAAAATCAGACGGGCAAGAAAATCAAGCGACTTCGCACTGACAATGGTATGGAGTTCTGCGGAGGTGAGTTTGATGAATTCTGCAGGAATGAGGGTATTGCCAGACATCGTACAGTTAGACATACTCCACAGCAAAATGGAGTAGCTGAACGGATGAACAGGACTCTCTTGGAGAGAGCCCGGAGCATGCTTTCTAATGCAGGTTTGGGTAAGGATTTCTGGGCTGAAGCAATCAACACAGCCTGTTTCTTGGTCAATCGTTCTCCAGCCACAGCGATTGGTTTGAAGACTCCGAATGAGGTATGGTCTGATACTCCTGCTGATTATTCGAATTTGAAAGTTTTTGGTTGTCCTGCATATTTCCATGTTAATGATGGAAAACTTGAGCCAAGGGCAAAGAAGGGCATATTCATTGGGTATGCCAGTGGGGTGAAGGGATTCAGGTTGTGGTGTACTGATCCCAAATCACCCAAGTTTGTGATCAGTAGGGATGTCACTTTTGATGAAAAATCCATGCTTATTCCGAGAAAGGAGATTACTGGGTCTACAGGACAAGAACAGGATGTCAGAAAGCAGGTGGAGTTTCAGGTTGAAGCACCACAAGGGCTGCCTCGTGGCGCCCAAGATCATGCTATTGCAGATGAGCATGATTCTGATCCGAGTAGCAGCGCACAAGATGAGCAAGACTACAGTATAGCGACTGGTAGACAGAGGAGGCAGATTAGACCACCTCAGAGATATGCTCATGCAGATATGGTGATGTATGCTCTTACTACAGCAGAGAATATTGTCGGTCAGGAGCCTTCCAGTTATTCTGAAGCTGTCAAGAGCGCAGATTCTGCTCAGTGGTGCGCAGCTATGACTGAAGAGATTGAGTCTCTTCACAAAAACCAAACATGGGATTTGGTTCTGTTGCCAAAGAAGGTGAAGACTGTTGGCTGCAAATGGGTCTTCAAAAGAAAAGAGGAATCCAGGGTGATACCGATGCAAGATACAAGGCACGCTTAGTTGCTAAGGGCTTTAGTCAGAGAGAAGGCATCGACTTCAATGAAGTCTTCTCTCCAGTGGTGAAACACAGTTCGATCAGATTGCTACTTGCCATAGTAGCATTGTATGACTTAGAGCTGCAGCAACTTGATGTTAAAACAGCGTTCCTTCATGGTGAACTTGAAGAAACCATTTATATGCATCAGCCAGAGGGATTCATTGTTGAAAACAAGGAAGATCATGTGTGCAGATTGAAGAAATCTTTATATGGTTTGAAGCAGTCGCCAAGGCAATGGTATAAGCGGTTTGATTCCTTTATGATTGATCATGGTTATTTGAGAAGTAACTATGATAGTTGTGTTTATCATAAGGAATTATCTGATAAGTCTTTCATTTATTTGCTATTATATGTTGATGATATGCTTATTGCTGCTAGAAGCATATCTGACATAGGTTTGTTAAAGACCCAACTCAGAAATGAGTTTGAAATGAAAGACTTAGGTGCTGCGAAGAAGATTTTGGGAATGGAAATCATCAGAGATAGGAAAGCTGGAAAGTTGTACTTGTCCCAGGGAAAGTACATTGAGAAAGTGCTTCAGAGATTTGGAATGTTTGATTCCAAACCAGTAAGTACACCACTTGCTACGCACTTTAAGCTTTCAGCTAGCCTATCTCCTCAGACAGATGAAGAGGAACGGTTCATGGCTAGTGTTCCTTATTCCAGCGCAGTTGGCAGCATCATGTATGCAATGGTTTGCACCCGTCCAGACATTTCACAGGCAGTGAGCGTGGTTAGCAGGTATATGGCTAATCCGGGTAAGACTCACTGGCAGGCTGTGAAATGGATACTCAGGTATTTGAGGGGAACCATGAACTTTGGGTTAATTTTTGATAGAGATGTCGATCTCAGTTCCAAAGTTACTGGTTTTGTTGATTCTGATTATGCTGGAGACTTAGATAAGAGAAGATCATTGACAGGTTATGTTTTCACTCTGTGTGGGTCAGCTATTAGTTGGAAAGCAACACTGCAATCCACTGTTGCTTTATCAACTACCGAGGCAGAGTACATGGCAGCAGCAGAGGCTGTTAAGGAGGCCATTTGGTTGAAAGGCCTGGTCAATGATTTGGGTTTGAAGCAAGATAGGATCTCAGTATTTTGTGACAGTCAGAGTGCAATACATTTGACCAAAAATCAAATGTATCATGAGAGAACGAAGCACATTGATGTCAGGTATCATTTTCTCAGAGAGATTGTTACAGAGGGTCTTAGATTCTGAAGATTGCTACTACAGAGAATCCAGCAGATATGATGACTAAGCCAGATTGCTACTACAGAGAATCCAGCAGATATGATGACTAAGCCAGTTGCAGTATACAAGTTCAAACTTTGTTTGGACTTGATTGGTGTTTGCAGTTTGTTATTCCCGTAAGGGATTTGGTGGTGGGGATTGGTTTTGTGATCAGAGGTTTTTTGTGTTTTTGGCAGAGTTCAAGCCAAGGTGGAGATTTGTTATGAGGTGGCTTGAATCAGATGGAACAGTGCATGTGTTGTAGGTTCGCTCGAGCGAAGGTTCACTTGGCTCGAGCGAAGTAAGTCAGAGAGTGTTCGCTCGACCCTCGCTCGACACCCAGCTCGAGCGAGATCAAGTCAGAGAGTTTCGAGAGCTTCGCTCAACCCTCGCTCGACATGCCGCTCGAGCGAAATCAAGTCAGAGAGTGTTCGCTCGACCCTCGCTCGACACCCAGCTCGAGCGAGATCAAGTCAGAGAGTTTCGAGAGCTTCGCTCGACCCTCGCTCGAGTGTTAGCTCGAGCGAAGTACAGAAACCCTACGTTCGCTCGACACTCGCTCGAGTGTTCGCTCGAGCCAATGTTCACAGAAGTGAACATTTCTGTTCCTATAAATATCAAACGGCGCCCACCTCTTAGATAACTTCAGAAAATCATTTTTTGTCTTGTTTTTAGTGTTTTCTTGAGAGAGAAGTTATAGAGTGAGTTTTGAGAGATAACTTCCTTGTGAAGTTTTGTTGTATTCATCTGTACTCCATCTTTGTTGATAGTGAAATCTCTGATACCGACCCCACCAGTGGACGTAGGCTCATTTTGAGTCGAACCACTTAATTCTTGGTGTTCTTTCTGTGTGATTGTCATCTTTTCTTTCGTTTAGTTCCGCTACTTTACTTCGAGTTAGTCTTAGATCTACAGTTATTCCCAACATACGTAGCTAGGTCCCATGTATGTAGAAGATCATTTTATACCATAGATCTAATCTGACATGCACGATTGCTTAAAACTCCAAGGTGTACTTGATCTCGTCATCAAGTACCTCAAACAATTCAGATTCTAGAGTGATCTCTCAGTGGGAACTATGACGTACGGTGAGAATTTATATTCTTTTCAGCCTCAAACCCCGCCAGAAATCAGTCATCCAAGCCCCATGGGTTTGCACATGATGATGATGTTGCATTCTTTATTCTTTATAATATTCCTTCCTTTCTTCCCCTCCTTTTGGACCACCTCTATCCATGCACTGAGGGAGAGAGTAACCCAAGAAAATGATAGAGCGGACGCGGGCAGTACTGGATGATGAAATCTTAGATGATGAACTTGATCTAATTAGGGTAAATGGGTACAAAAGGGCACTTAATTTTCCTCGTGATAAGGTCAGTTAACCATTGTAAACAAAGCCAAATGCAGCTAATTAATTAAGTTTGTTATAAAGTGGCAGCGTAGATATATGCAGAATTAATTAATTGAACGTCATCTTTTGGCTCTGTATCCCCAGAAAGCAGGAATATATGATTAGATGCAGCTAAGTTAGTCAAAGATGCGAGGTAGGAACATTAAGGTTAGGTTTAGATAGTGAATTGAGATGAAAATTAAAAATTGAATAAAATATTATTAGAATATTATTTTTTAATATTATTATTATTTTAAAATTTGAAAAAATTAAATTATTTATTATATTTTGTACGAAAATTTATAAAAATTATAATAATAAATTAAAATAAGATAAGATAGGTTGAGATTACTCTCGAACCAAATTGAGCCAAGAGGCCGGAGTTCATATAGCAGTTTGCAGCTTCCAGATCTCCATAAAGCAGAGAAATAACTTATTAGCAATATTTCGCTTGCTCTTTCTTCTTGAACACCAATCATCGCAGTTATTCCTAAATTGTTACTTTCCCGTCAACACTTGTCTAGCAATTGCTGATCAATACGTTTGCCTGTACTTCGACTTCCAGCTTTAGGTGTTGCGTGCTGGTTTTGTTACAAAAAATTAAACTATCTCATCTCATCTCATATAATCATTACAATTTTTTTAAACTCTCACATAAAATATAATAAATAATTTAATTTTTTCAAATTTCAAAACAAAAATTATATTAAAAAATTATATTATAACAATATTTTATTCAACTTTTAACAAAACATATCATCTCATCTAATTTGAACTGCATAACCAAACGAGGCTATTTCTTTGACTTAATCCATAAATTTATATAGGAAAAAGTTTCAAACAGGCCAGGTGTCCTTCCTCCTACACCAGTCAGTAAAATTTCGACACATAAGAGTCTTAAAAGAATTACCGTAAGCGTGAGTCTAGCCTCCCATTTTCCATTCTCAGACTTCTCGCTTCTTCTCTTTCTTTTCCCCCGAAAATCTCCCTATTCTCTCTTCTCCTGTCGAAAGCCTATCATCTCCATCGAAAACCCATCCCATCTCCATCGAACCCATCCCATCCCATCTTTGAAACCCACTACAAACCCATTACAGATGTATCAGTTCATCGAACCTATCCCCCATCTTTCACCATTTCACTAGCAGAGAAAGAAACTTTGTCTCTGCATTTAACCCAACAAATCCCGATAGCAGAAGTTTTTTTTTCCAAGAACTACATATATTCATGTACAATATTTATCAAAATAGATTGCAAATTGTAAATTGAATATTTTCAATCTACAAATTTCATAATCTTTACTCAAAGAATTCGACACCTTCAACAGTATGAATCTTGGGGTCCTTTGAACCACTAATTTCATAATGGGTTCATAGGTCCGTTTGCTAGTTGGTGTAGGGGGTCGAGAATCATTCTTATGTTCCACAATAATTCCTCACATAAGGTTGATACATTTTCTGTTCTTTGAAGATCTTCTAATCTTCCTCCAAGAATATGGATTCTTGGTGGTGGTGGTGAGAAATCGGTGACCGTTGTACCATTTTGCGATGAATGCAACTTAAAGATGGATATTCTAAAAGAAATGGTGAGAGAGAGAGAGAGAGAGTATCTTAGTGAGATCAACGATGGATAGAGAGGCAAACAGATTTGGAGGGGGGATGACGAGCGACGAGGGAGGGATGGGGGAGATTGGGTCTTTTTTTTTGGAAAGGCACAATGAATCGGGGTTATTTGGGAGAGGGGAAGAAGGGCACAGTGAATCGGATACACTACATGTCATTTTATTCTTCATCTTAGTGAAGCTTCTATGTGTCATATTGATTAGTAAAACTTCATTTTACACCCATCCGGCTGGTAGCTCCTCCCATTTCTATAAGATATAACATCAATATCAATATAAATATCAATTTGGGTCGATAATTTTTTATGTAACCTGCAAATTTGATAATGAATTAGAGTACAAGCATCTAATTGTTTAATTAGATGGATGAGTTAGGATTGGCTCATATATATATATATATATATATATATTATATATATATATTATATATATATAGGACAATGTTACTTGAACTGAAAAAGCCAACCAATAAAATGGACCGATCACTGCATTTAATTTGTAATTTCTTTTCTTTTATTTTCTTTCAAACATTTTTAAATATTTTTAAATAATTTTTTTTTAAATATACATATTTACTAATAGTCATTTTCTTAACTATTAAAAAAATAAAGCATCGCTCTACTCCACCTGTTGGAATAGCATTTTTCAATATATATATATATTATCCCAGTTTACAAGAAAACATGAATTCCTGATCCTATAGACCGAGACCAATTGATTTGACCTAGAGCATAAAAAATGACTCATTTAGAGGAATATAACCATTCTCATTTGAGACCATATATCAATATCAATATGAATTAGGGTTGATATATATATATTTATATTACCTTCAAATCTAATAATAGATTAGAGTTGAAGAATTTGATACGTTTAATTGGATGAGTTAAAATTGACTCATATATATATATATATAATATTATCCAAATTTACACGAAAACATGATGAATGTCAGAATTTTGATCCTATTGACCAAAAGCTATTGGCTATTACCAAGTATTAAGCTAGATTTGACCCAGAGGTATTATAATAGGTGCAATGCAGTATATAGGACTCTTAAAAAAAAAGCCATGTTAAATTCTTGGGTTGTTTCAGAGATGGGCCTTAAAGAGTCTGATCCTGGTGTACGAATCCTCGTCTCAAGCCCAAAGGATTTTTAGCTTCGTTTGAGGGCCTTCGAGAAAAGCACCAAAACCCTCAGAACTCTTGCTTCTCTCCTCCTCCTCAGTCCCCTAGGCAAACTCAGTTCATTCTCTTCGCAAACCTTAGGAATACACCTCAAGCAGCCGAAAATGTCGCTGAGAGTGCTTAATCCAAACGCGGAGGTGCTGAACAAATCGGCGGCACTGCACATGAACATCAATGCCGCCAAAGGCTTGCAGGACGTCCTCAAGACCAACCTCGGCCCCAAGGGCACCATCAAGATGTACATCTTTTCTCCCTCTCTCTCTCTCTCTCTCTCTCTCTATATATATATATATATATATCCCTCTCTCTATATATATTGCTTACTTTTACCGATCCAGTATATATATTCGCCGTTTTTTTCTCTGAGTTTCTCATATTTTCTTTTCCAGGCTTGTTGGTGGGGCAGGCGACATCAAGCTCACTAAAGACGGCAACACTCTCTTGAAGGAAATGGTCAGTTCTCTATTTCTCTCCTCCTATCTTTCTCGTAAACCCTAGATCTTTTGGATTCTTTAGTTTACGGTACAATCTGTGCAGCACGTGGTAGAACCATTAAACTGTAGCTTTTATTGATTTTTTTAAAAATATATGAGTATTTATTTGAGTGTCATTTGCTTCATATACTGCCTCTACGTGCATAGAAAATTTAATATATGTTAATTCTGAACTATTTTGAATTTCGATTAGTAAAATCGAATTATCTAGGGTTAAGAACCACTTTTGGATCAAGAAGAATGTGGTGAACAGAGGATAGATGTGGTGAAGAAGGATATGCTTGTGTTATTATTACTATTTTATTCTTTTCAAAGTAGAAGGATGTGATAAATAGGGAAAGACAGTATGATTTTAGATTGGATATAAGGATGCATGAGAATATACGTGACAGACTTTGATTAGTTGATGAGGGCCTGTAGAGCTTGGCACAATTTAATTAGGATTAAAGTTTGTTTTATTTTTTTGTATTGAGGACATTGGACTAGTATAGAAAAATAATTGTTTATTGAATGTTAGTGATCGCAGATTATTACTTCCTCCTGAACATGCAGATGCTCGTGTTTAAAATTTATGCAGAATTACTGGGCAATGTATTAAACACTCTACTTTATGTATTTTTCTAAATAGTGCTTCATTGTTTGATGTTTCATCAATGGTCACAGCAAATTCAAAGCCCTACAGCAATTATGATTGCTAGAACAGCTGTTGCCCAAGATGATATCAGTGGAGATGGCACAACTTCTACTGTGCTTTTTATTGGCGAGCTTATGAAACAATCAGAACGTTACATTGATGAAGGTCAGGATGCTAATCAAAGTAAAATTGTGAACTCAGTTGCATCAAATCATATAAAATCCAAAAGATAATTTCTGGTTCTCTTTCACCTTGGGCTGTAATTGAGCTGAATTCAAGCAAGTAATGCCTTGTCAAACTTGACTTGATTGTATTTAACTCGAGCTCGAGCTCAACTTGAGCTTTTTTGTGTTGTTTGAGCTCGAT
Organism: Juglans regia; assembly: GCF_001411555.2. Taxonomy (NCBI): domain Eukaryota; kingdom Viridiplantae; phylum Streptophyta; class Magnoliopsida; order Fagales; family Juglandaceae; genus Juglans; species Juglans regia. The sequence goes on along the minus strand of NC_049901.1, from coordinate 4,889,335 downwards.
CCAAGTAGGATTCATGTTTAAACTTAGCTTGATTATGTTGTAACTTTTTTTAAAAAGTAGGATGAATAATATAAACTAATAGTGTGTTTTTTAAAGGTTAACCGAAATTGCTATTGTGTTGAAGGATGGGATATCTACTTAAGCTCCCAATATTTACTCGACAGTTATTAAATAAATTGACAGCCTTGTTATGCTAGAAGCATCTTCAATTTGTATCACATTCCATATAGGTAGTCGGGATTTTACTAGCCCAAGTAGAAAATGAGTTAGTGTTGCCAGGTTTTTCGAAAAGAATTTTTCCTGTGAAGAAAGACGAGGAAAACTTTTTTATGGTTATGAGTTTTCTTGTCAAAGCAAGGCTGGAAAGATATTTTTTTTTATAAGTAATAAGAAGTTTTATTAAGGCAAGTAAATAGGCATAGCCCAAGTACACATGGAGTTTACAAGCGAGATATTTTATTTTTTCTTGTCACTCCTTTATTATGTACATTGTTGAGACATGCTTGTTCTAGGAATGCATCCCCGTGTATTGGTTGACGGTTTTGAGATTGCTAAAAGAGCAACCCTTCAATTTCTTGAGAAATTCAAGAATTCAGTTGTTATGGGCAATGAGCCTGACAAGGAGATTCTGAAAATGGTAGCAAGGACAACACTCAGAACTAAGGTAACTTGTAATGTCTCTTTTATTTTCTTTTTCCGTGCAAAATAGATGAGGTATACTTAGGATCTTGTATATACTTGAGCACTCATAGGCTATGCTCTTTTATATGTCCTGTATAATTGGGCTCTTGCCTATTCTTACGATCAATAAAATTTTGTTTACCGATAAAAAAACAATGAAGTGGCATGGGGTTTGCCTTAGCTTTTATTTCTTTCAGCTAAAATTGAAATGAAATAAATTGTTCGAGCTAATTTTCACTGTTCATCAAATGGCACCTCCTCCCTCTTTCTTTTTCCAAAAAAGAGGTGGAGGATAAAGCCATGGGTATTGTGCCACTCAAAACTATTGAGTTTTATTAACCTACCTTTTCACATGATTTTATTGACCATTTTTTCTGTCTACAGTTGTATGAAGCACTTGCAGATCAATTGACTGATATAGTTGTCAATGCGGTGAGTTTGAAGATGTTGAAATTTATCAATGGTAGAATGAGAGACTGATAATTATACTACATAACCTCCTATGTTCATCTCATTAACTGGATTATGCAGTTAGCATTTTGTGTCGTTGCATATTGGTGTGTAATTAACTATTTGTATGTGATAGGTGCTTTGCATTCGCAAGCCTGAGGAAGCCATCGATCTGTTTATGGTGGAGATCATGCACATGCGTCATAAATTTGACGTTGACACACGCTTGGTATGTTTATAATTTATAGTTGTTGGTCTGCTTTCTGGTCCTTCTCTTCCAAGGAATATAAAATAGTTATGGATTTTTTTTATCATATACTTACCGAAAAAGTTGTAACTTATTAACCCAAGGCATATGCAAGATCCTTGATTGCTTGGAATTCTTGCTTGTGTGATTGTTTTCTGCATCAATTGGAGGTTACCTGCTACCTCAGAAAAACCTTCATTTGTTTATGATGTTCTATTTTATTTTTCGAGTCAGTGGCGGGTTGGTAATTTTTTCTTTATATTTACTTTTTTTAATGCGCATTTATCTTTGGATTCACTTTTTATGGGCAAGAGTGTTGGTCACAATTGAACAATGCTTTTGTAAGCGTTCTGCCTGGACTGTCATTTGTGTTTGATGGGCAAGAATGTTGTTAGCATTTTTCTTTTAATAATTATAGAAGCTTAGGGAAGTATGTGATGGTGCATCTATTATTTTTGGCGGCTGAAGTCTTTTCTCACATTATTAGGAAGACACTTGGCAGTCGCAAGGCTTCCATTGCTTTTTTACCATATAATCTATGAACGGTTTACCTATATAAAAACAACTATGAACGGTATCTTACCTATATAAAAAAAAGTTATGAATGGTATCTTTATACGGTGTAAGCTTAACAATAGCTTCGTTTATATTATTCATGAGTTACATTTCAATATCATACAGGTTCCTGTCTCAAATCATGTTCTTTTGTAGGTTGAGGGTCTTGTCCTTGATCATGGCTCCAGACATCCTGATATGAAGCGACGAGCTGAGAATTGTTACATTTTGACATCCAATGTCTCTTTGGAGTATGATAAAAGGTGAGTATGGAGACGTATATTCAATTAAGGAAGGAAATCAGACTACATATGTTGAGGTTTTGGAGGATTTGGTTTTTTTATTTCAATGTTGTTAGTTTTTAGATTACTTATAAATGTTAGGTGTGTATAGATTATCAAGAAGATAAAAATAAGTTTTGGTAATTAACAAGTAGAAATAGCTATGTCATGTCATCTTTCCTCCTTAGAAATAATATAATGTATATTACTCTCTAAAGAAAATATAATTGATAGATGCATATATTATTTTTCTTGTTCTTGTTGATCAACAATTTGATCCGGGTTATAGGTGTTTTTTTTTTTTGCACAAGTAATAAGTTAATATCACTTGATATTATCAATATATGTGTGTGGACACGTTGAAATAATAGTTTCCTCTCAGTGAAATAAATGCAGGCTTTTTCTACTCAAATGCAGAGCAGAGAGAGAAAATGGTTGCAGCCGAAAGGCATCAGGTTGATGAAAGAGTTCAAAAAATCATTGACCTGAAAAATAAGGTTGTCACTTCAGGATGTTTTTTTTCTTTTTTTTTTTTTGTGATAAGAAATGCCTTTGAGGATATAAATGTGGGTACGTTGCATCTGTGGTTTATAACTTTTGTTTATGCAGGTTTGTGCTGGTAATGACTATAACTTTGTTGTCATTAATCAAAAGGGAATTGATCCCCCATCACTTGACCTTCTTGCAAGAGCAGGGGTAAGTCTTAACATGTTTATATTATTTTTCAGCATGTATTGATTGGTCTCTGTTAGTGTCTAAATGTAGCCTATGCTTTAGTAATTATTACTTTTTGTCACTAAATGTAATCCTCAATGAATATTTGTGAAAAAAGAGGGAGACTTATTTTGTATTTGTTAAATCCACTGATTTTCTAGATAGTTGCACTCCGAAGAGCAAAGAGGAGAAATATGGAACGGTTGGTTTTGGCCTGTGGAGGTGAGGCTGTAAATTCTGTAGATGATTTGACTCCTGACTGCCTTGGTTGGGCTGGACTGGTCTATGAACATATCCTTGGGGAGGAGAAGTATACCTTCGTTGAGAATGTGAAGAACCCTCTTTCTTGTACGATTTTAATAAAAGGTACTTGTACTAATTTTGTAACCACTTGACCTGGAGGCTGAAGTGACATACTTTTTTCTTAGCCTTTGCTACTCAGTTGTGATTTAATCCTCATCGCCTTCTATAATGTTCAGGGCCTAACGACCATACTATTGCCCAAATAAAGGATGCTGTTCGTGATGGCTTGAGGGCAGTGAAAAATACTATTGAAGACGAAGCTGTTGTCTTAGTGAGTTGTCTCTATAGAAGTTTCTTAGAATTTGCATGAAGATTTGAACTTTCTATCACACCAATTTTAATAAATAATTGTTTTACTAATCTCCTGGATGGTGTTTATCTTAGGTCGTGTTTGGGTAGTGGAGTGATTATTCAATATTTTATCATTACTTTTCACTTACTTTTCACTACTTTTTACTACTATTCACTATTTTTCAATATTTTCTCATTACTTTTACATTATTTTTTCACTACTATTCATAGATTTTTTGAGATCACTTCACTACCCAAACGTACCCTTAATGTTCATGATACAAATAAATATCTAGGTTATTTGTATCATGGACATTCTAGGATTGCATTTTATTAATTTCCTGGATACATGGGCTTTTGCCTATTCTTACGATGAATAAAATTTTGTTTGCCGATAAAAAAAAAAAAAAAAATCCTGGATAGTGTTTATCTTAATGTCCATGCTAACTGCACAAAATGTTTTTCTTAATTGCTTGTTAGGTACTGATTGACCCGTTAGTGTTAACATCGGTCATTTTTTTGCATATTCTTAGCTTCTAAGGCTAACCTTTACCCCATCCTTACATTTTTGCTTGTCAGAAAATGTGGTTTACATATTCAGCTGGTTTATATTTTAAGATGATTTAGGGTGTGTTTTTTGTCTTTTATTCAGGGTGCCGGAGCTTTTGAAGTCGCAGCCAGCCAATACCTTGTAAATGAAGTAAAGAAGACTGTTCAAGGGGTAACAAAATGTCTCCAAAAGTTTCCCCTGCTCATAAAAATGTTTTAAATCACAGAATTTCTTTCAAAACATGTGGTTTTTACCTATGAAAAAAAATTTACTTCTAATCATATTTGGTTTTACGAACTTGGATCAGCGTGCTCAACTTGGTGTTCAAGCTTTTGCCGATGCTCTTCTTGTGGTTCCCAAGACACTTGCTGAGAACTCTGGGCTTGACACTCAAGATGTGATCATTGCTCTTACGGTATACCCCCGCTTTGAAATTTATTATTTACGTTCTTTTTGTTCCCTTTATTAAAGGGGGGAAAGTGAGAAATAAGGATGTTTGAGCATTGTCATGCCATCTTCATGTTCAGGGAGAGCACGAACATGGAAATATCGTGGGATTAAACCAGCACACGGGAGAACCTATCGACCCCAACATGGAGGGTATTTTTGATAACTACTCTGTGAAGCGCCAGATCATAAACTCAGGGTATGTGGGAATTATTATTGGGATTATGCTGCTATAATTATTCTCTTTCGTCGCCTCTTTTGAATTTCAATCTCTCTCTCTCTCTCTCTACACTTTTACTTTTTTGGGAAAAAGACAATGCCTGAAGCCTTTAGGGATATTAATGAGTTTCTTGTTCATAGTTTGACCTAATGAACTATATTACCTAGAGAAGAACGGTAGCATTTTTCTCCACCAAAATCATGACCCATATATCAATATGAAAGCATATTGAAAAATATTTTTTTCCCCGAATTCTTTTAAGATGTCAATCCGCCTTTGCCCGTTGTTTTCTGCCGACATGAACAAATGTGATGCTGCTCTTCTGCTTGTAGGCCTGTAATCGCATCCCAGTTGCTGCTGGTGGATGAAGTAATTCGTGCTGGACGTAATATGCGAAAGCCAAACTAGCTCGTGATATGCTTTGAGAATTTTGGAATTTGCCTGATGTTAAGGGAGGCTTTATTTTTTTTTTTTTTTGAGGATCTTTATTAGCGAGTCTCAGTTTACATCTGATGTGGGATTTTTTTATTCGAGTGTGTACTTCGTGCCATGATTATAATTTCGGAAAGTTTAGCTGTTGTAACGGGTGCCTGTCACGACTAATGTATTACGGGCACTTCTATCATTTATGACTTTTCATTGTCTAGAATGGCACCACTTTCTTTTGAGCTCTCGATGCTTTATATCGGTATATATGCTTGCTTGTGCTATCCATTAAAAAATATCATCTGTTATTGTAAGATCTGGAAGGTTTATCAGAGAGATTGAGATTGAAGCCGACAGGAAGGCATCCAACATGAAAATCGACACATTTCATGTATCGCCTATTATCATTTCATCTGTACATTGAGAATCACTGTGTATACCAGTACTGGAAAATTCCCCGATTTTATGTTTGTGGATTTGCTGGGTTCCGGTGCTTTAAGCGTAGAGACGAAGTGAGCTACTTTAAAAATAAGGTATTTTCGGTAGCCTATACTCCATAAAAGCAATCTGTGTTGGTTCAAGAGAAATGACGCTTTTATAAATGTGTATTTTGGGCATCAATCAGAGAAGTCGAAGGTATTTGCTACCTTTCACAATCTGTCAGAAAGTCTTATAAGCAGATCGTTTCCTAGTTGTAACTCGTAACTTATAACCAAACATGAAGTTTTAATACCTCCTACTTTCCGGCCAAACGGCTTCAGCACAAAATTAAAACAAGCAACTAGTAAATATGCGAAACAAACCCCAGTTGCAGCAAAATATGCATCGACGCATTTGATAAAAAGGGTGTAAAATGCAATACCATTAAAAGGGCGTTATTGAAAAGAATGAGCTTATAGTACTCCTGCAGATCCCTTGGCCTCCTGTTGGAGCGTGTATTCTCTCTTCATTTCTTCTAAAATGGCATCATTGGTGCTGCAAAATCTAAAGCTGTAAGATATTTGAAAATTTATGGTCATAAACATTAAAGTACTTCTGACTTTTTCTTTCAAATCTCTATCCTTCATATATTCTGAATCATAATTCAATTCTTGCTATATACAAGAATTATCCAAACAACAACAAATGATTTCTGCATGAGCATACAGCAGCTTTCAAGTGTAAACTAAAGCAAAGAAAAGCTGGCACTGGCATTTTAAATCTGATGAATCTTTAGAATGGAACTTGTAAAAGAAACTATAACAGAGAGATACGCTTCCAAGGGTCTACAACCAGTAGCTTTTGTCACTAAAAAAAATTCTTTGATGAGATAAATTGATTGAAACTTTATCCAGGCGTAAATCCAAGTACACAAGAAGTATGTGAAAAAGAGCATCTAGTTACAAGTTAAGAGGTTTTGTCACTAAAAAACTGAGCTTGAAAGCTCAACTAGGACGATTAGAATGTGAATGGAAGCCATAAACTAATCTACAATTCTACAGGTAGCATTGAATTGAGAATAAAGATGTCATGAATATTAGAATATGAAGTTCTGAATTGGGTTTTGATTCATGCTAACTAATGCATTCAAGAGCCAGTTGCAACTAGTTGGCATTCATGTACCTTGGCCAACTTCAAAAGCTAAATGAACGGGGAACAACACCACATCATATCAATCATCATTTAACAAATATCAAAACTGAATCTTACTCATCAGACCTTTATTTATACTGACGTTTATAAAGAATTGGCCAGGTGGAGGAAAAAAAAGAGATTACTTGAGACTAGAATATTGATTTTGAACTCATTAACTTTGACTGCGCAGAGGATCCATCCTTATAAATGCACATAGCATATGAGGTGGTGGCTTGTCTGAACTTCCAAAAAAATGATTACAAATTGCAGCTTAAAAAGTGCAAAGTGGACCCTTTTTTTAGGGGTTCCCCGTCTATATTGTTTTTCCTCTAAATAATTTCACCCAGCCACACACCAACCTATTGTTAGATTGCTTTCAAAACGGAAACACCAGTGTTAAAGTTTCCTGAGCATAAACGACCACTGTGGTTATATTTCTTTTCCATCAGAAAGCTTTCGAGGAGGTTATGAAGTTGGAAAGTTCCAGTGTCATGTGCCAATAACGAAAATCACTTTTCTAGCATCAAAGCCACTATGTACTCTTTTGATAAAATGGTATCTAGAAACCACTGAAATTTCAAAACACTACAGAGAAAAACTATTGCTCAATTAAAATTAGGCAATAGCAAGATAGCCATACATGTCACAAATGTAAGCCATGTATCGCAGAATGGCCACAGAACGGGTCCAAAGGTAACTTTCAAGGTTATGAAATTCAACAAGGGATGACAGCATTCACTGTCACATTTGGAGCTTTTTTTTTTATATATATATATCAAATGATCCACTGACAGAAGACTGCAATAATCACAAAACCTGAACTTGTCAGAATAAGGGTCATGGTTCACACCCCTCACGATGTCATTGACTCACGAGCGCCAACTCAAGTGTTCCCTTGCAGGTCTATAACGGGGCCGTAATCTCACTATATTAAAACAAGTGAATGGGATTTATTATGTATCAGCCACTATTTAGCTTTTTCATAGGGTATGGGGTGTTTTTAATAGGGTGGTGAATAGTGACGAATGAGAATAATTATACCAAAAACTTGAAAGCAATGAAGTGAAATGGCGATACAAATAGCTTGTTTCTGATATCCGAATCTCACTCACTAATGATGGAGGCAATCATTCAATTCTTTAGCTTGTTTCCGACACTGCCAAACAACAGATAACGTTCTTCCCACAGCACATTGAGCATACTTCGAAGTGTATTGGTCACACTCCTTAAGCGCCTTCGTCTTCATTTTGCTTCTTAAAGCTGATATGTTAGGCATAACAGACACTTATTAGCTCGTTAACGCCTATATAATGACAACAAACAGTTCCAAACTGAAATCTCTAGCAAATATAATTTTTTTTTTTTTGGATAGGTAAATCTCTAGCAAACATAATAATCCGATAAACAATAAGAATTGCATAAAAAGACGTATTACATATGATATTCACGGTCAGATTTTCTTCAATAAAGCAAAAACCAGTAAACACTGAATTTGACCTCGTTTTCCTTGATTACTTCATGGAACAGTTTTGCATAACAAAAGAACTAAATAATAGCAAATTTTGCATTTTTTTTTTTTTTTTTTGGCTCTTAAAGCTTTTACAGTTGTAAATGTAGTAAGAGAGTTCACTGAGCTTCCATGAAATCAGAGTAAGTGAAAACCGCATGTACGGTTGTTGAGAACGGTGGGAGACTTGGAGAATCGCGAGTTCTGAAGTAATCTTTTCACCGCTCCATTTGTCTCCAAATCCAGATAATGAATTGAATTAATTTTCCTCGATAATATTTTCCTACATTATCTTTTCTCTCGGCCACCAAATGCCGCCCGGGGGGGGATTTAGGGTTTTACGTGAATAGAATTCATTACCTTCTTCTACTTTCTTCTTGAAGTGATTCTCCCGTGCCTCCTGTACGATTCCCATTGAGGAAGAAAGCTTTCAAAGGTCTAGCTGCTCCGTTCCTCCGAGTCCTCTGGGTTTTCTAATTCAGTGGCCTAGCCTGTTCGTTCGCCATTGCCGAGTACAGAGCTTTTAATATACTCACCATGTAATGGCTGGGTCTTCGAGTTTTCAGTTCAATGGTGTAGTGAGCCTTTTACTGGCCTGTAATATTGGGCCATATTGTTCGTAATTTGGGCCAAGCTTTAAGATACTTGGACCGTGTACGGGTCCGTAATGTTCGGCACAAGATCTTAAGTTAGATGCCTTCAGTGAGATATTTGAAAGCATTTCTATTTCTACTCGGAAAAACAAGAAGATTGTAGCTAAAAATAAAATAAAATAAGTCTTGGGCAGCTTGCGTGTCTGATCATGCCCAGTTTTGACTTTTGGACTGTAAACAGGAATAATATATACGAATAAATATACATAAAAATTATTATTGAGAGTATTTATTTTATATACATGATATGATATTACGTAGATTACATATTTCTTTAAGTGAGTATTGAAAATAATTAATTACAAGCAGCCACACAGTAAGTACAAAATATATATTGTTACAGTGGCTTTTCTCTAATATTAATCTCTATATATATACAACTCTTTATATAATTATATTTTAAAATGAAAATAAAATCATATATTTATATAAAAATTATAAAAATAATTATATCTCTATTATTTTTCTATAAAAAATATTCACAACATCTTAACACTCCATACTTCACATTATTTTTAATTTTTATTATTTTTTTCTTTTATTAAATATTTATTATATGAATAATGAATAGAAAATTTAAAATAATTTAAAAATAAATAAATTCAATAAAAAATTTAAAAATATATAAAATATAAAGTGTAGTAGAAATTATATAGCAAAACTCATTTTTCTATAAAAACGTATGGACACATCAACCTGCAGGAAAAAGCAGTTACAAATTTACAATGGCTGGGAGCTTTATCACATTCAATGATACATGATGATTTAATAGTACATGTTGAGAGAAAGAATCTAATCTGAAAGAAAACTTGGTCTTTGAATATTTGCATAAAAACATATTTTTTCATATTATCGTGTTTGTCTTTATTGGGTGCCTTCCAACTAATGCTGTTAACTGCCAACGCAATCATCACATTAATGCGATGGCATGACTCTCTGAACTTGTCATTTATTGAAAATTAAGCCTCAACTACTTTTCCTTTTTTCAATTTACAATATTAGTGTGAAAGTGTGGTAGATTTAAGTTTTGTTACATATCAGTAAATTTATATTAAATATGTACAAATATTAATATGTAAAATCACTTACAATTAAATTTTTTCGATAGATTTTGTCTATTGTCATTGACGAAAACATGATTAATTGGAAAGAAACTTATAGGGCAAACCGAATTCAAATAATCTACAATCTCTAAGTTCTAATCTGCTGGATTTTGCTAAAAGTTAAAAATTTGATGGACTGATAATATATGATCTGATTCTTTAAATAAAAAATTTGAATTCGAAATCTTACTTGTCAAAAAATAAAAATAAAGATTGCAGGTTTTATACACCTAAGCATTGAAAGTTGCTTATAAGAAATAATAATAATATTATTATTATGAATCTAAGATTGTAACTCTATGTTTTCATATTTTACAAATTTATGTTCCTTTAACTTTATAATTTAAATCACTAGTCACGTCTAGCTTATTAAGTTAATAATTCACTGTCAAACGGAAAACAAATTCCCAACTAACATCATAAAACTATTAATAAACTTTTTAAGTTATATCTCACTACAAAACACAGAGAAAAATAAGATGGAAAACGGCGTCAATACGGAGGTTGGGTTCAGACAAGGGTGCATCGTCAGCACGTGCAACTTTCCTTGCCACTTGCTAGCCTTCCTCTCCAACTTCCAAAAAAGGACGCAATGATGACGTGGCACCGTTGGTCTATTGACGGTCAACACTAACGCGAGACACACACAAAGAGGCTCATGCTAGGCTGCTAGCTATCTCTCTCGTTAAAAAAAAAGAAACCTACCACGGATTCTCCGTTAGCGACCATATGTCGCGTTTTTATTGGACCACTGTTCCTCTCTCTCTTTCTCTCGTGGCGACCATTTTTAAGCACCACAAGGCGCAACTCCTCCCTTCGTTGGCTTTCTCATTTCCATTTATTTATCTGATTTATCGCGCCGAGAAAGAGAGAGAGACTGATAGGGTCTTCGTCGCAAACTCGAGAGGTACGTTCCCTCACGCTCTGATCGGTTTCTTTTTCTATGTAGGTTTAGGGTTTGGGTTAGATCTGGTGGACTTTTGTTTGTTTTCGTATATACGTGCCTCTTGTAGTTTGGTAATTCGAGATCTACTTTTACTTTCCGCTCGATTTATTGTTTGCTTTGGTTTCATTTGTTGTTTGGCTATTTTTGGTTGGATCTGTAAGATTTGAACTTTTTTCGTGCTCGTGATTTTACCGGAGGATGGTAGTGATTTCTATTTTTGAATTGGTTCTCGAGGAAGGTGAAAGGAAGGAGAAGGAAAAAAAGGGGATGAATCTCGGTTTCATTGATGTTTGATATAGGGAGTATGATCACCCTTACTGAAGTGAGCGTAACGTGACTGTTTGGAATAGTTGTGAGTTTTTCGTTCTTTGGAGAAGCATACTAATTTGGTTACCCTAAGTGTGATCTGATCTGGTTGGGTGCCGAGGAAATCTGAGGCTAGGAAAGAAAATAATAAGAATCTGGTAGGATTTGAAACTTTTAGGAAGGAAACACAGATTTGTTTAAACTGTTTGTAATGCAGAATGCTCTTTTCTTTCTCGGATGATTCAGCAACCATACAGCGAGTAATTTATTATTGCTTCCCATTTTTATACGAATGGTAATGGATTGCTATGCAATGTCCATTGACCAATGATTGAGAATCTTAAGGTTTGGCTTTTCGGAGAGCCCATAGTTATCCTCATCGTGCTCAATTTATGTCTGCAACTTAGAGTCGTGTTTAATTTTCTTTACATAGGAACAGGTCTCATAATATTCCAATTCCTCTATTTTATTTTGCTTCCCAATATCTTTTAGCAACCAGGAAGATATAGTCTTCTGTGAAGTGGTTATGAGCTTATTAGTGTTTGATTTAGACTATGTAATATCTAGGTCATGATGTTTTTACCTTTAAAAAAAATATCAAGATTATTTTGGATTGACTTGCAGACTAAAGCAATTGTTTGGTAGAGCAAAGATGTCGCCAGCTGAATCTTCACGTGAGGATAATGTGTATATGGCCAAGTTGGCCGAGCAGGCCGAACGTTATGAAGAAATGGTTGAGTTCATGGAGAAAGTTGCAAAGACAGTAGACGTTGAAGAGTTGTCTGTGGAGGAAAGGAACCTTCTCTCTGTGGCTTACAAGAACGTGATTGGGGCCAGAAGGGCTTCATGGAGGATCATCTCCTCCATTGAGCAAAAGGAGGAAAGTAGGGGAAATGAAGACCATGTTGCAATCATCAAGGAGTACAGGGGCAAGATCGAATCCGAGCTGAGCAAGATCTGTGATGGCATTTTGAGTCTTCTTGAGTCACATCTCATCCCATCGGCCTCATCTGCCGAGTCAAAGGTGTTTTATCTCAAGATGAAGGGTGATTACCACAGGTACCTGGCTGAGTTTAAGACTGGAGCTGAAAGGAAGGAAGCTGCTGAGAGCACCTTGTTGGCTTACAAGTCTGCGCAGGTAGGTTTTTTGCTGTTGGTAGGTTTGTTGGCTTACAAATCTACTCAGCTAGGTTTGTTAGCTTACCACAGGTACCTGGCTGAGGCTCTTATATTCGTTACTCATTTTCTAATTATTTTAGTATATTAGTGTATTTTTGTAATGGTGATTTCTGAACCTGCTCCTGTCTTTGATGCAGGACATTGCACTTGCAGATCTTGCTCCTACTCACCCAATAAGACTGGGTCTTGCACTTAACTTCTCTGTGTTCTATTATGAAATCCTTAACTCACCTGATCGTGCTTGCAATCTTGCAAAGCAGGTAATGTTTCTCAGCTGTTTTTATTTTTTGTTTTGCAGTTGTTTGTTTTTGTATAGGCTGTACTAGAATGTGCATGATTGCCTTTCCTAGATGCAGTTGCAATTTATTATAATTGTTGGTCACTTTGGGTATAAGCTTCCAATACATATTTTAGCAGGTGATGGTGGAGCAATTATTTTGACCCTGATGTGGATTTTTTCTCACTATTAGTAAAATATCCATTCTCTTGATGGAATCCCATTGGTATAATTGACATGGTATCAGATGGGTGGGACACACATGATGCCTTGTTAAACTAATGGTTTCCTTTCAGTTACTCATCTGACTGTTCTTATTGCTGTATGTGGTCTAACAGTTCTGTTTGGTTTGGGTTTGCTTCTATCCAAAGCAATCTGGTAATAACCTTTTCAGATAAGGTTGTTCCACTTGTTCTAATGCCATGTTTCTTTGTTGAAATGCAGACCTTAGATTTGAATTTTCCAATTTTTTGGACAAAAGATAACATTTCATTTGAATCATGGAATGTAATCCACAAATACAATAGGCTGAACTAGGGCTGTGCAAAAAAGTACGTAACCCGGTTCGTCCATAAGACCCGATCCGACCCGAAAAAGCGGTTTGAAATAGCTTGCGAGTCTAACCTGCTGAAACCGACTACTCGTTTTCTCAATTGATCTCAAACCCTAGCTGCCATCCCTCCCCATTTCTCTTTGTCGTCATATCCACTTGCAGTCAATTTAAAGCACGAGTTGGAGCATGTTATATGGATTGTTGATCCATTGTTCAACCACAAGGCAAATCCTCAGTTTTATGCCGATTTGGAAAAACAAAAAGAACAAAACATAACATTTCATCACGGAAAAAAACCAAATCTTATAAACTACACAAACGAACGAACGATTAAATTGAAGAAGAAAAGCAAAGCAAAGCTTGCATCAACCGTGAGGAGCCTGGTCCAAGCACCATCCAGGAATCCCTGTAAAACCCATATCGAATGCACTGCAAAAAATGCTCATTTCATCGCAGGTCTAATGAAAACCAACATGAAAGCGACGAACGCAGCACCTGAGAAGAGAACCCAAATTGATATCAGGGGGCTCTTGTGGCCACCATTGTCACCGTCACCCGCGAGTGCCACAGCTAGAGCCAGCAGGATCCACGCAGCGATGACTCCAGGAACGCAGCTGCAGCCATGGCGAGCTCTCCTACTCTAGGAACGCAGCTGCAACGATGACTCAACGGTTACGGTTTTGTTTCGACTTCCTCTGTTATTTCCTCTCACTCTCGCTTTCTCTCTGCGTTTGTGTCTTTGTACCTCTTTCACTCGGTGGTGGTTAAAATTATAATCGACGCCCACATCAATCTCGATCTCTTGAGAATAAAGGTGTCATTACTCATCAAACTCGGGCCGGGTCAGGTCATCTTATTTTTGTTCTGGTGTTCGGGTCGGGTCGGGTCGGTCCTAAACTCTAATTGGATCAGTTGGTGCTCACCCCTAGGCTGAACTACAGCTGGTACATCCTCCATAAAAAACTATTAACATCATTTAAGTTTCAGCTAAACTTGTTGATTTAACTATTTTCTTTCATAATATGTTAGTAGTTATATTTTGTACCCTCTTTCCCTTTTGTTGTTTTTTAGGGTGTGAAAGATGGTAGCTAATAGCTATGCCAGGAACTGAAAGTTTGTTTTTTTTTTGTTCACTTTTCATTGTGGATATCTTTTGATTTTCTCTAGATGACTTTGGTCCTCCTTAGCATGTTGGTTGTCTAACCTATTTGTATTGATTTTGTCTTTCCACTTTTTAGTCTTGACTCTTGCTTCTGTTAAGGTTCTGAACTTTCTATATAGTTTTTTTTTTTAACAACTTTCTATTTAATTTTAGGTTGCATGGCATTTGTAAAATTTAGTTTTGGATGTGTGAAGTTTTACCAAATCTTGACATGAAGGATTAAATCCAATCACAAGGTTGGATGGCGACCAAATTGTTTTAATCTGTGCTTTTAAAAACTTTTCTCATTCTCTTCCCCTGATATTTGGCAGGCCTTTGATGAGGCTATATCCGAATTGGATACATTGGGTGAGGAGTCATACAAGGACAGTACATTAATCATGCAACTTCTCCGAGACAATCTGACTTTGTGGACTTCTGACATCACGGTCGCTCTCTCTCTCTCTCTCTCTCTCTCTCTCTCTAATTGTGTGCCAGCATGCATACCTATTACGTGTCACTCACCTTGTCTAAGAAGTGGGTTTCTATACGTATTATAAAACATTGATGTCCAAACCTGCCATGCCATCATCCTGAACGTAAATCGAAAATGTATCGTCTGTCATTGTTAGCAGCTTAAATTTTGTGCACTAAACTGGTACTTTTTCTGACTTGTTCTGAATTTTCCATTTGTGAAATGTAAGCTGGTCTGAGCTTGGTTTAGTTTGTTAAACCTCAATTTTACTTGCGTAAAAAACATCATTAGTAGATTTGACCAAACGGTGTTTCAACCAATACACCCTTTTTAAGACCCAGTCAACACGTTTACTGGTGGGCTACAGGTACCCAAGATGGAAAACTGTTTTCGCAAACGCTATCGCTTTCAAAGTTGTTACTCAGTGCATTAGCTTCTAAGTGTCAAAACTGACGAAGTTTTTTAGTGATTCTGGTCACTGTACACATCGACCCAAGTCATACCGTATCCATTTGGAGTGGTTGCTTGGGGTGCATACTTGCAGCTGCATATTATTGTTTCCTTTTCAAATTTTCTTATTGGTTTTTCACTGTTCCTTAACGCCTGTGTGGATTTTTTCAGGATGACACTGGGGACGAGATTAAGGAAGCATCTAAGCGTGAGTCAGGGGAGGGGCAGCCGCCGCAGTGATAAGTTCATAGGAAATGTACCCTGTACTTTGAATCTTGAGACCTTCTACCTAGATGGCATGTGGGTTGTAGTAGGATTTCGTAACCAACTGATGATCTTGAGTGCTTACAGCAGCACTCGGGATTGAATTGTTCCAGCAGATATGAATATGTGCTTTTATTTATTGATGGGAAGAATGTGGTTTGGTGTTTGAGTTATGTGGTAATGATTAAGTGCTGAAATTGGTGCCTTTTTTAGTACCAGGTGCATGGCAATTTTGGTCTCTTTGTTTTTACGTTCAGTTTTTGCCTAACTTTTTAGGCCCTTTTCTTGGCTGGAATTATCCTTCATAGCAAGATTTCAGCATAATTTCAGACAGCGAAATCCAGATTTTACAAGAGCCATATTCAACTGAAAAAGGGAAATAAAGTTCAGAAAGGCTGAAGTTTTTCCCGGTGCTAGAAGTGAACAGAATTTCGAAAGGCCTTTTGACAGGCCATTGGTTGTTGAAAACTTGAAGACTTTACCTTGTCTCGGTGTATTTATCAGAATTTCGTTCTGTATCCCACCAATTTGCTTAGAATCTGGAATTTGAGGGTTGTTGAAGCACTGCTGGAAATACCATGGATGCTTCAATTTGGCATTTCCAGTTTGAATTGTCATCCTTTAAAATAAAGCATATACGAAATCGGTCGTCATACTTGCAAACTCGGTGAGAAAACGGAGAGAATCATATTCCATGATCCATCTTTG
Organism: Juglans regia; assembly: GCF_001411555.2. Taxonomy (NCBI): domain Eukaryota; kingdom Viridiplantae; phylum Streptophyta; class Magnoliopsida; order Fagales; family Juglandaceae; genus Juglans; species Juglans regia. Next base: position 4,872,994 of record NC_049901.1, on the reverse strand, counting down.
CTATGTTTGGAATTCTACTCCTGGCGTGAAATTGAATTCTGGTAGTTGGATGGATGCCTTCGTCAAGTTGAATGCTGCCTAATAAGCAGTTTTCGTTTTGGAAACAACCCCAATATTTGATTGCCTTTGTTTGGAACGGAGGAAAATGGAGATTACGGAAAGTTGCGCACGAAATTTTTGAGCCATTTTGCTTACCCCTTACGACATCGTTCCCTGGCCCCCACCTTTTTTCGCCCTTCCTCTACATGAATATATATATCCTTCGTCGTCTTCCACTGGACTAGTGAAAAGCATTTTCGAACGAATTGGGTTCGCTTTCCTCAAATCAGCAGAGTATCGGATGGTAGAAAGTGACTCTGTCTCTATCCCTGGAAGTAGATTAAAGTAAAGAAAAGAACAAGGATAAATATACGAATACGCACTCCCATGGCGTCCAATACCTCCGCCATCATCGCTTGGTGCGTACTTCTATCTCACCATACAAGCAATAAGCATGAGTATGATCTGTGCTAAAGCAGTAGAATGAACTATTATTTTTTCTCTTTTCTGTTTTTTTTTTAAACTCAGGGGCTCAGGAGAGGATGGGCAATTGGGAATCGGGAATAACGAAGAGAGAGAATGGGTTTGCGCCATTAAATCCCTAGACTCGCAGTCTGTCCGTTCCGTCGTCGCTGGCAGCCGCAACTCCCTCGCCATTTGCCACGACGGCAAGGTCCCTTCCTCTTACTCTATTGCTTATTCACGTTTTCTCATTTTTACTGCTGGGACTATTGTTGTTATTAATTTCTGTTTTGGATGTCGGGTGATTGGGTGCTTGTTAGTTGTTTACGTGGGGTTGGAACCAAAGAGGGACACTGGGACACCCACCAGAGACCAAAACTGAGAATATTCCCAGCCAGGTTAAGGCGCTTGCCAATGTTAAAATTGTTCAGGTAATTGCTATATTTTGATAAGAAAAATTATACTTATCATCCTTACATCACACACCATACATGATTTTTATTTTTTTTACTTTTTTCCCTTAGCAAATATGAGGCATAGGTATGTGGTGCATGAGATGATGAGTAGCAAAGCTCTTTTGATAACTGATGCTTCTGTATTTGGAAATGATTTTTTTCGTTTCTCCATTGAGTGCCTGATTTAGTGGTGTTCTTTTTATTTGTTTCAGGCGGCCATTGGTGGGTGGCACTGTTTGGCTGTTGATGATCAAGGTCGAGCTTATGCCTGGGGTATTGTAACTACGATTTCATTGTTGTTCGTCTGTTTACTGAGAGAGAGTAGGAAAAAGACACCAAATCATTTTTCATTTATAATTTAGCAAAAGAAAAACAGGTTCACTCCACTTAGCAGAGTGTTAAAATTTAGATAATTTGAGTTCATGCATGTGGCATTTTGGAAACCTTTCCTACTGCCCATGTACATGGCTGCGCCCCTCGCTATTATTAATAAAAATCTTTAACTACTTATCAATAAAATTTGGAAAAATTTCCACCTAAGAAAAGGGCATAATTTTGGTTTCCGCTTTGATGTGTGGGAGAACCTAATGCAGGTGGGAATGAGTATGGGCAGTGTGGGGAAGAACCAGAGAGGAAAGATGACACTGGTAGGCCGTTGAGAAGGGATATAATAATTCCTCAGCGCTGTGCGCCAAAGTTTGTAGTTCGCCAGGTAATTTTACTCATGTTAATGCATGGTTATGGCACTATAAGTTATCACATAGAAGGAATCCTCTGGCTGTATTTCTTTTTTCAGAAACCTGTCGTTATATACTTTTTAATGCATGAGCTCTACATTCCAACATTACAGATATTGATTTTGATGAACTTTATTTGAATCTCATGGCATGCAAATAAGCTTCTTGTGGTTTTTGGGAAATGACTTCTCAGCACCATCCTTGCAGGCTGCAATTGTTTTAAAATATGAGAATTGCTGCATACACAAAAAGATTACACAAAGTAAACTTACAAACTGATGTGGTTTCATGGGATCCGTTAGATCTACTTTACAATAAAAATAATTTTACAATCTGACGTACCACATTAAACCACATCAGTTTGTGGGTTTACTTTTGTGTAATCCCTTTATGTCTAAAGTATTTTCCTTTAGAGTCGGTTTGGATGGCCAGATGAGATAGGGCCCCTTAGGGCTGGTTTTATCTCATCTGGCCTGTACGGATGAGAGGGTTTTAGACATCCAAACGGTTAGATTTCATCTCTATTTCATCTATAAATTTTCAAACTCATCTCAAACATTTCTTTATTTCATCTCATCTCACTATCTAAACATACATTTTTTTACAAACTATTTCATCTCATCGTAACTCAAAAAATCTTACCACTATTCAAAACATCTTATCGCATTTGAATTGCCTATCCAAACCGTATATGTTCCATAGCTAGGGCAATGACTGAAGAATTTAGAAGTCAGCTCCTTTAAATTTCCCCCATGTTGTAATTCAGGAACGCAGTCAGACTAGAAGAGTCTCATTATGCTTTATATTATTTTGTCTTTGGATGTCATTTTAACTCACAAAACAGAAGTGACACTAGTTTAAAACATAAGTTGGTATAGCACTAGGGGTTAGGGGTGATCAATGGTCCGGTCGGACCGAACCGAGACTGAGATCGGTCGGTCTCGGTCCACATTTTAGAGGACCAAAAAGTTTCGGTCTGGTCTACGGTCTAAGATTTTTCCGAATAGGACCGAATGAAAATTAAAAAATATATATATTTTTTATATAATAATTGTACAATTAGCAATATAAAATTTTAAATATGTTATTAATACTTGTTAATATTCTATAAATTAACAATATTTTATATATATTTTCATCTAACCTATCACTATTAACAATATAAAATTTTAAATATGTTATTAACACTTGTTAATATTCTATGAATTAACTAATATATAATATCAAATAGTTAATTATATAGTAATTATATAAATTAATAATATAATTTTCATCTAATTATTTTCATTGAGCATATAAAATATTTTTTTATTGAGTTTGTTACATAATCCACATTAATAAGTCACTTAATTTAATTTAGTATTTTAAATAAATCTTTTTTATTAATTATTTAAAAAAATAAAAAAAATTAGGCCGGACCGGACCGGACCATTTGCACCCCTACTAGGGGTCTCCTAATATCATAAGAGCATTGGCAATGGCCTAGTCATTGCCAAGTTCAAAATTTAGCTAGAATCTCAACTTTTGACTATAGCATCAATTTTTGGCTAGGTGAATCCACATTGGATTAGCCATCTTAAAGTCAAAATAATAATATTATTTTATTTTATTTTAATAATATTTGATTTTTTTTTATTATTTTACAAATACACTTCATATATTAATTAATAATTTCATTTTAATTAGAGAATTATTCCTAATCCCGAAACCAATTACGAACTACATGTACAAGAAATCCTAGGTGTAGTTCAAGAAATCCTAGGCAAAAACCCAATGGCTCCCAAAACAACAACTATTCGAACCCATAAACTGGAATAAAATGCTTGTAGAACAAAAGCATCCCAAGACCAACCATTGGTTTCCGACAGCCGCCAATAAACCAATCTATATTTACATGCTTCAATGTGGCCAGCATCATAACTTCCTGTTGAAATTGTTGCTCCATCAGCTGGGCCTTTTCTGGATCATTTTCTAGCCTCTCCAAGATCTTGATAGCAACATCCTCACCATTATAAGTACCTCTGTACAGTTTCCCAAAAGCCCCTTGAGCAAAAGCGGATCCCATATTGAGCTTCCTTAAATCAATTGTCCACTCATCAAAATTCTCAAGCCCCAAAGTAGGGGGAATCGCTATCCATTAACGCTTGGGCAAGAGCATCATCGCTCAAGGCATTCGTGACTCTTCCTCTATGATTTGCACTTACTGCAACAGAGTGGTTGTCAGTAAAATCTTCAGCATACCACAAGATTTCAGCATCAAACCTTGATTGTAATAAACAAAAACTTATTTTGCAAGTAACTTCTGGTTTAAAGGTCTTCTCAATTATTACTTTCAGAGGCAAATTTGAAATTTTTACAAAAAGGAAAACACTCACTTTGATTGTGGGGACAGAAACAATAAGAACGGGAAAGAACATGAAAAAGGAAAAAACATGAAAAATAAGATTCAAACTTTCATATTTCCTTCCTTCATTGGTTTCCTTGGCAGTTTATGACATATTCAAACTTTCATAATACCAAATAAAAATCACAAATTTCTTCCAAAACAAGTTCGTTGGTAAAAAATGGAACAATTAGCTCAAAACAAAAAATGTCATACTAAACTTTTCTTTGGGCCCAACAGAATTTCCCCACTAGATTCTCATAATCCGAATTTCCCCACAATAAGCCACCTCATATTTCAGAAATCAAGTATACAAAGCAAGGGATCATTACTCAATTGATACATAAAATGCAATAAGCACCACACTTTATCAACAGAAAGCAAGAGCTTTTTACACATATTCAATGCCCCTAATCAGTGCTTTGATTAGCATCTTCTCTCATTGATAATTAAAGAGTTTCCCTTTCTCCAATATTTATTTCTTTTTCCCTACACCAGGCGCCAACATCATCACTACCAAACACAGAATCTTCGATCAAGAGATGGTAGTCAAGCACTTGCAAAGGTGATATACCCAGCAGAGATTTATAAACAAACATTAAGGATCAAAGAAGAACCTTAACTTATAGACCCAATTTTTTGTTTTTCGAAATTTATTTACCTCTATCCATAAAGAGTAAGTGGATTGCAACCGTAAAGGGATTTCAAGTTCAATCAATCAATAATAAGAAATTCCAACCAAGATGGGAAATATGCCTGAGATTTTTATATTTTTTTAAAAGGAAATCGAAATCATTCAAATAGGCGAATCCATTCAATATATAAAAAAAGTAAACCCCAAATACAGACCGACAAAATGAAAAAATATGCTCTCAACCAGATAAGATAAACTCGTATAAATACAAACAAAAGTCCAACTTTATTTGATTTACAGTATTAGCCATCCAAGAAGCAAGAAACTCTAGTAAATGATACCTTTTTCTCCCCCAAGAACCAAAACCAACAAATAATCAGAAGTTCAATAATTTTTCTTTGATTTATTGGCAACCAAATCGAAAGATCAAATATTTCCACAACAACGAGAAAAAAAAAATGAAAAATAGGCTAAGAATCAGGGGAACGATAGGGACGTAAGCGTACCTAAACCAAAGCAGCTCAGAATATGGTTTTGCGAGGAGATGAAGAGAAAGAGATTTTAATAGAAAATTGAGAGAATAGGGAGATAATCGATCGAGGAAGAAAAATGGGGAGGAGAGAGAGAATTGGCGAAAGGAAGAAAAATAGAGGAAGAGGAGGGACGAACGAGGGAATACGCGGGTCTGAAGAGAGAGAAAAAAAGAGGGAATGGGTAAATCATAAAATAATATTTGGCATGTGAATAGTGACTCGCCAATATTGGCTAGTCTTCTGTTTTTACTGTAGCTCAAATCTTGAGCTTTGGATCATTGGCTAGTCCAATGTGGAGGTTTTTTCTCACATCTAGCCAAAGTTTAGACTTGCATTGGCATTTGGCTAGTCCAATGCCAATGCTCACTTGAAAGAAATTCAGTGGCTGCTACTTATAAAAAAAAAAACAGTGGCTGCTATTGCTTCAGAGAATGAAGCGGATATTGGTTTCGACCATAACAGGATTTTTTTCAAGGTTATCATGGTTGCTTAGTTAAGAATGTACTCTAAAATTTGCAAACTGTCAAGGCTACTTCTGCCCGGTTGGCTAGTTAATGAATTATTGGGGGTCATTAGTCCCAACTTTGTAGCTGTGGAGTTAAGACTCAAGTCCCCTTTTAAAGACACTAGAATTCCGTATAGTGTCTTTGTTGCATTAAATTATTGTTTTCTATACACTTCCTTTTCACCTGCCATATTTTGTCCTATGATTCTTGGCTGTTCTCAATTTGTGCTTGAGACTTTGGAAATGTTATCTTAGGTCAGTTAAGGGCTGTTCTCATATTTTGCAAAATTTAAGCGTTTTGAAGCTGATTGTTACTTAAGATAGCTCTTCACTTACAATGACACAGACACACGCCCATATATATAACATCCCCATCTATTCTACACACTGACAGGCACGTTATTGTGTTGATTAATGCAACTACAGTTAACCTCAGTGTTTAGTTTCTTATGCTGGCATGACACAGGAATTTTTTTGTCTCCGCCTTTTCTCCCCAAGCATCTGCGTAGGCACAGATTGGCATGAGGGCGTTATTTGTGTTTTGGAGATCTTATAATTTATTATGTCACAGGTAGCTGCTGGAGGTACTCACTCTGTGGTACTTACACGTGATGGGCATGTATGGACATGGGGTCAGCCATGGCCACCTGGAGACATGTATAATACCCCTTATGGTTAATTATATTATTCTATTTTAATACATCTGTTTTACCTAATTACTTAAATAGCATGGTTTCATATAACTTATGGAGTGTGCTGTACCCATACATATACCATGATAGTTTGCTGCCTGCTTTTAACTAAGTCATCTCTATTTTATTTTTACATATTATTTATACCATATGTCCAGAAAGCAGATCTCTGTTCCTGTTCGAGTTCTAGGTCTTGAAAATGTGAGGCTCATTGCAGTTGGGGCATTTCATAATTTGGCTCTCCAAGAGGATGGGACTTTATTGGCATGGGGTAGTAATGAATATGGACAACTTGGGACTGGAGACACCCAACCAAGATCACATCCTGTTGTTGTCCATGGGCTTTCTGGTCTTACTTTGGTTTGTAATTCAGCACTTGAAATCCTTATGCTTTACCTGTATCATCATTTTGTTGCTTCTTTCAAGTTTGTTATTTCTGACGCTCCCTTACCAACAATTTCTAAAAGGGAAAAAAACAAATTGTTCTGTTTGGTTGAAATGTGTGAAAAGCATGCTTAGGCACAAGGCAAAGGGCAGGGCAGTTATAAAGCCCTGGTTACTGTGCTTCATCTAGTTGCAAGCTTTTGGGCTTTCAACAATAGCCCTAGTTCATGATTGAAACCTTGGCTTTCAAGGTGCAGTTCAAGTGTGCCCCTGAGCCACAATACTCTCAAAGCAAGTGAAGAGAAAGGACTCGAGAATCAAGTCGGTTTAGTGTGTTATCTTTTTCATCCCTAGACACTTTTATTTTATTGGTGAAGTTATCTCACACTTAATGATATCTCACAATGTCATTAATAAAATATTATCTTATCAAAAGATAATATTGAACTCACAACCTCACCTTCCAACCATGTCTTCTTTTTCCCATCACATATTGTGCCTATTCTTAACATAACAGAATGTTTCTTATACAGCCAATGTGTTTTTTTTTTTTTTTGTCCAACCATATTTGTCTAAAAACCCACTATAGCGGTGTTTGCAGAAACGAAGTTTCTTTGCAGAGTAATCATGTACAACTACTTAATGCATATGAATCTTTCAAACAAGACTGAAAACTCAACTTAGTTTTCTTCATAATAAATCCTTTGTGGGAAGGTTTAGTTTCAGGAACGGTCAGTAACGTATGCTACTTAACATCAAATTAAACTGCAAAACTGTTTGCTTCATTTACTTTCAGTTTCAACTTTTTACAGGTTTTGGGATCTTTTTATGGCTCCTAGACCTTTCAACTAGTTCATCTCTTATTTTTGTTATTAACATTGGCTAAACATTTAGAACGGTGCTTCTTTGTTGGTTCATGGTTTAGCTAGTCTGATAGGCACCTTACCTTTTTTGCACCTTTAGGTTGATATTGCTGCTGGAGGTTGGCATTCTACTGCAATAACGGAAGATGGAGAGGTTCTCTCTCTCTCTCTCTCTCTCTCTCCAAAGAGATTCTTTCTTGTGCATGTCTATTGTGTGTGGGTTTTTTCACTCGTTCAGGTGTATTTTTAAACACAAAGCTTCTGAGATGTTTGAGCAAATTGGAATCTGAACTCATGACCTCTTGTTTAAGAGTAGAAATTATTCCCCTATATAATTCAGATGGTTTTTATTGGTAAAAATGAATTTTATTGATGACATAAATAGGCATATAGTCCAAATACACGAGGCATATACAAGAGCAACACCTATACATTGACTGTTTAGAGATTCAAGAAAATCGTGAATGTTCACGCCATTAAAGTGTTAAAGAAGAGCATTTTAAGCTCGTCCATTGTCCGTTCGCAATCCTCGAAACTCCTTCCATTCCTCTTCCTCCATAGACACGACCACAAGCAATGTTTTACAACTTAAAGCAATTTTTTTCTTGTCATTTTATATTAATTTGTCATTTCTTATAAAAAAATATATCATATTTGCTTATTAATAAAAAACTCCTTCCTTTTTTCTTCTCCGTACACAATTCTTTTTCTTTAAACTTTTGTTGAGGATTGCGGTTGTGGGTGATTGACGGTGGTTGTTTGGAGTGCTATTGGAAGGAAAATGCCTTCTGTGAGAAGTTTAGCAATTGAGTCAAAGGTGTTCGAGGTTCGGGCAGATGGGAGTGGATTGCTCATCACGGAGAGGGGGTGGAAAGGAGTGCAAAACTTGAGGCTGGATTTGGACACAGTGCATTGGGCTTCAAGAACGTTGGAGGATTGTCAAAAGCATAGTAGTAAGGGATATTACTCTGCTTATAGAGAAGGAAACAGAGCATTTGTTGCGTAGAAAGGTTCAAATTCCCGCGGCAGTTATTTGTCTCTGGTGGTATATAGCGGAGGTGGAAGTCGGAGCTTCATCATCATACCTGGGGACAGAGATGGGATGGGGTGGAGAAAACTTGCGGCGGCGTTGAGGGAGGTTTTGGTAGGACCCCATGTTTTGTGGCCCATGGCCAAGCCACTAGCCATGTCGAGAGAAGGCTGGACAGTCCCACAGCAGCCCCACGGGCATGCCATGGGCCCTGCCTTGACATGCCCAGGGTGCTCAGTGAGGCTGGTGACCAGGCCAGCCCACTCAGCCTGCCCAGAGCAAGCAGCACACGCAGCCTAGCGTGCATGCCCCGCGCGTGCAGCACGCACACCCAGCGTGCGTAGCCCAACGCCCCACAGGCACGCCCAACGCGCACCTAGCCCAGCACAGGGCAGCGCCCAGGCACCCTGCCTAGGCCATGTCAGCCACACGCCTGGCCAACCTTCCAGCATGCCAACATGCCCATGGTCCATGCCATGGGTCAGCCTAGGCCACCAAAGGCCAGCATGTGTCATGGGCCACTTTGGCCATGCAAGGACTTATCATTTTATTATTTTTAATTTATTTTATTTAATAATATTCCAAGGGACCTATTAGAGGTTTCGAAGTTGTAATCCTATAAATAGGACCCTTAGGGCAGGTTTGGGGGATGGGATGAGACACAAAATTCTCATCTCATCCCATCTCATCATTACATATTTTTCAAATCCCCATATAAAATTTAATAAACAATTCAACTTTTTTAAATCTCAATTCAATTTTTTCAAATCCCAATACAATAATAATACTAAAATATAATATTTTAAACACTAAAACAAAACACAAAATTCTCATCTCACCCCCCAAACCTGCCCTTAGTCTTTGCATTAGGGACTTTTGATCATTTGACAATTCTCCCTTTGTGGACGGTTTAGGCTTGTTCTTTTGAACACTTCGGTGCTTTGCACTTGGGCTACTTGGGGGACATTCGTGAAACCCTTGTGGAGGATTAACACCTTGCAACTCATGAATAGGTGTAATCCATCATCTATCTTGTTTCATCATCACCTTGATATCCGTGGATAGGTGTGATTCTATTTTTATTCAATATATGAGGTTTATTCAACTCTTATAAAATATGTGGATCATTTGTTGAATTATTATCATTTTGTCAATTAAGTTCTTAAGTGTTATTACTTTTGTTCTTGAGTGTTCTTTATTGAGTTCTTGGTGTTCATCTCATTGTTGCTCTTCCAATCCATCCAAACCTAATTTTCAACCAACCCTAGTGTTTGTCATGCTTTCTATAAGTTTGACAATTTTCCATAAATTGCCTCACTCATACAACTTGCCCTAGCCGAAATATACCTTGCCTCCAATCCCACATACTCTACTCAACCAGCCCTAGAATTGCCCTACTTTCCATAAGTGAACCTTACCTTAATTGCCCTTCATCCATCACAAACTTTGCCCTAGCCGAAACACATTATCCTTGTCCATTCTTTGAATTTGCCCTAGCCGCCCACTCCACCTCCCATATTAGTGTTCGTATAACTTAGGAACCCTAATTGCTCCATCTTTCCATTCCTTCACGTACCTCGTTCGGCCACCATAAGACTTGCCTCCATAAAACCCTAGCCACCCACCTCAAGCCCTATAAGGAAACTCATTCCTTTTAGGAGTCTTGACTTCCTCCAATTCAAATCCCTTAATCCAAGGAATTGACAATCACATTCAATCCCTCATCCCTAAAATCACTCACATCCACCTTTGACTTTCCTTCCTAGCCAAATCCGAATCTCCTAAGGATTCCTACCACTTAGGAATCTTTCCAAAAATCCTTCCACTCACCAACTTCAGCAACCCTAGTTGCCTTGTCACCCGAAGCCCTTCCTCCATCCATCTTGGCGCCAACCCTAATGTCCATGAGCTAACTTCGGCAACCCTAATTGCCACACAACCGAAACCCTAGCCTCACCATCTCTCATCAACCCTAACCTTATTACTGGCGCCACACTCAAGGGGGAAACCCCAGTCGTCCACATTACTTTTGCATTCCCTAAACACTAAGCCTACCCCAATTTCATCACCATCTTCATCATCCTATCACTCAAGCATCATTCTTTGTTGAAGGCCAAGCAAGTTGGCAAGATCACTCGGTCACCACCATTACCAAGACAAGCTTGTGGACCTTAGTGTTAGGGACAAGACCGGGGTCCCTAACAAGTTGGCAGCGAAGGTGGGAAGGGGAGAGTCCTTCCGTCTTCGTCAGCAGTAGCTTTCACATCATCTCGGTCGTATAAGGAGGCTTTGCAGTCAACTAGAGACATGCGAAAGTCAGATATGGTAGGCCTACTATAGGCAGGTGATCTTCTTGTTTTGGGAGAAAATCATAGACAAGACGGAAGTGATAGGTGGTCTGGGCAAGTAGAGGTAAATATTTTGAAGGAATTACGGGATATGCAGGCTTCGTTGGAGGAGATGAATTTTAAAGTAAAGGGGCTTATACGGTGCGTTTTGGGGAAAGAAGAATTGGGGCTAGGCTTGGGGAGTGGGCTGGAAACAGGGAATAAGAAACTGAAGGGAGTGGGTCAGGATGGTGGGGCCTTCCCTAATTGCGCAAGAGTTGGGCCAGCTCTGAGGCTCGAGCCCACTCCACAGGCGTCCTCCTTCTGGAGGAAGAAACCACAACACACAGCAGGCCCATCGGGGGGTGGGTCAGCGACATTGATGCCGGCGAAACCTCAACTAACGTCGCCGAAGGATGTATGGAGTTGGGCTATGGAAGTATATAGGAAAAGGTTGGTGCTCTTTTGCTAGTAATATTCAGCTGCATTTGGGGGATGGTAGTAAGATCAGCTTTTGGCAAGATGTGTGGTTGGGAGACATAGCCTTGAAGGATGCTTATCCCATGATTTTCATAATTGCACAGGAAAAAGAAGTTATGGTGGCTGATTTGCAGGTTATTAATCAAGGTTCACAGGAGTGGAACATCAACCTTACTCGGGATGCACATGATTGGGAAGTGACTGAGCTGGTGGAATTTCTGAACATGTTGTACAACATTTCTACTGCTGCCACTATGGAAGATATGATGGAATGGCGATCCTCTAGGAAAGGGAAATTTTCAGTATGCTCTCTTTATGATTCTATTACTATGCATCAAAGGCACAATTTCCCTTGGAAGAAAAACATATGGAGGACTAAAGCACCCACAAAGGCTACATTTTTTGTCTAGACGGCAGCTCTAGGGAAGATTATGACCATTGATAATCTTAGAAGACGTGGTCTTATTATTATGGACTGGTGTTGTTTGTGTAGAAAGTGGAAAAACAGTGAACCGTCTACTTCTACATTGTAAGTTTGCTCGAGATATCTGGACTTATTTTCTCATTAGAATGGGTATAGTATGGGTGATACCGGGTAGGGTGGTTGAATTGTTAGCAAACTGGAAAGGGATCACAGGGACACCACAGATTGCAGCAGTGTGGAAGATGGTCCCTATATGTATTCTCTGGTGTATTTGGCACAAACGTAATGAGAGACTGTTTGAGGATCATGAACACTCATTGGAAGAGTTTAGGAGTTTTTTTCTGGAAGACTTTGTTTGTGTGAGCTATTGCTCTTGATTTGAATGGTCTCAGTTTTCATGATTTTTCTTGTAACTGTTTCTAGTGCTTAACTCGATGTATTCACATGTATACTTCTAGTGTACTTGGGCTATGCCTACCTTTATATCAATAAAATAACTTATTACTTATCAAAAAATAAAAACTCATTTTGGTTGACTTTTCTATAGGTAGGTCACTTTATCTTGATGTTTAAATGTCTTTTTAGTCATGAGGCCATGATTTTGGCTTTGTGGTGTTCTGCAAAATGCAAGAAGCGCCTTTGCTCTTTTGGTTGAAAATTATGTGCCGCGGGCGCTATCCTGGTTGGAATAATATAGTTATAAACTTTTTATTGTGAGTGTATGTCTATATATATAGAGATTGAGTGCCAAAAATGGAAACTGGCAAGCTTGGTCGACGCATCATAGTGCTATGATTGCTCTTTTTTCCTTTCATATCAATTTTTTATTACTAAACCTCTTATCACCATTCTGATCCTTGTGTAATGACCTGCCTGAATGGGCAACTGACTGGGCCATTGCCTACCGGAAAAGGAGTTAATACATGACATTCCTTTCTAGGTGTACGGATGGGGAAGAGGTGAACATGGGAGACTGGGATTTGGAGATAATGACAAGAGCAGTAAAATGGTGCCTCAGCGGGTTCAGCTTCTGGCTGGAGAGGACATTGTTCAGGTATCAGTAAACTTTTTAAGTTGCTTTCTCTTCGCTATCATTTCTGTAGTTTGAGATCTTCTGATTTTTGTTCATATGGTGTCCAGGTGTCTTGTGGAGGCACGCACTCGGTTGCACTCACGCGTGATGGGCGCATGTTCTCGGTAAGTATTACGACTCGTTTACAGCAGCGCCGTGGCTTTTGTTGATATTGAATGCCAATGCATTCTCGGATCATTTATGGTCACTGAATGCTTGCTAGTTTCTAGTTTCCACGAGTCTTGCACCGTCTCGTCGCTGTTTTCCTTTTACTTGGTCGACAGTGGAAGTATTACTTACGATGACTGGTCATGACTTTTGACAGTTTGGTCGAGGTGACCATGGGCGTCTTGGATATGGTCGGAAAGTGACTACCGGTCAACCAATGGAAGTGCCCATAAAAATTCCCCCTCCACAAAATCTTAGCGAGGATGCAGCTGAGGGGAGTTGGATTGCTAAACTCGTTGCTTGTGGTGGACGCCACACTCTAGCTATTGTAGATTGGAAGACCGACGAGTCTAAACAGTAAGTGATAAATAATGCTACCGGATGTTTAGAAACAGAAGAAGTCATTTTTAGGACGCGAAAAACTTATCAACAAACCAATAAAGAAAGAACAATTTGATTTGACAAAATTGCCAAGCTTTTGGCTTAATGTTGTTTGTTTCTTTTGGTACCCTTTTTTTCTTGTTCTCGTCGTTGGGAAACCTTTTGGCAGCAATTGTTGGTACCCCACAATTATGCACAAAACATACGAAAGCATGGCGATTAGTTTTATTTGATTCGAGAGCTTTTGGAAAGGAAAAGAAAACGAAGACGTTTGTTTCATGTAAGCTCACTAACAGAATGTGCGTGCAAGAAGTTTCAGGTTTCAGGAGTGTCGGTCTTCTGGGGTTCATGACCCATGGCAATGCCACCACCATGGCCATTGCCGTCTCTACGATAACCTGGTCCATATGTACTGTTAAACACCGCAGCATGCAGAAGCCCCACGTACAGCAACTGAATCAGTAGCGATATGAATAGAAAGAGCTCCAGTGTTTTCTGCAAATCATCGCGTTATGACGGCAGATTTTAGTTTGGTTATCATACACTCTTGCCTTTCTTTTTTGGGCATGGTGGTACATATTCATTATTTTGATTAAATTAAGGCATGTCCATGCAATTTACTTGAGATCATCCCTTACCAGGCGGTTTCCTCTGTGTCCTCCCAAAATGATTTCCTTGCATGCAAGACTATATCAAGAAATTCAACCAAGAAATTGATTAGAAAACAAGATCAGCATTTGAATTGGAACATTAAACGAGATGCTGAATTTGAACAGAGATGATTGTGAGAAATAAGTACCCAAAAGCAAGAGCAGTAATAGCCCAGGAGATAGCTGCTAGAGAGCCTGCACCAGCCAGACTATCACTCCGCCAAGCCCGAAGATGTGCAAGCCCATGAAGCACAGAACAAGCCCCCACCACCCCCGCTGACAAAGCGAAGGGCAACATAAAACTCGTTGCTGGATTCCCACCCAAATCTGTAAAGATATCAAAGAAAGAAGCTCGTATTCAAATACTCGAGGGCTACCCAAACAGCTCAGAGAGAGGGAGAGAGAGAGATACGGGGGTGATTCTGTTGACCATCGATGTATTTGTCGATGGACCATCCAGCCAGTCCAAGAACTACAAGATACACCACCAAGTTGACCGCCAAAAGAGGACCGAGCAGGTCTCTACCACGCCTTCCAGCAGCCATCTCGTATCAAACACGCATACAGAAAAGGTTTGTGGGTGGTTTTGAAGTTGACGAAAGGAAGGCTTTTATCTACATGGTTTCTAGTTCAGGACGTTCAAAATGTATACATACAGGTGCGTTTATACTTCCAGGGGCTTACAGATATGTATGGCCGTAATGTCAAACCTGCATGAGCCGTCTTTTATGGGTACCTTCTGGTAAAAGCTATGAAATTTGAGTAGCTTCTGGTAGCAGCTATGGGACCCTCTTTGGTAATGGTGCACTTGACGCGTGGAAAGACGAGCATTATGCATGTGTTCTTTGGGTCCGTGGCTCATCAATCCGAACATCTTTCACTTCCTGACAAACTTCTTTTCTTTTTTATTTAAAGATTTCGTTGAATAAAGAAGAGACCATGCGTGAGAACCCAAAAAACAATTGTGTTTTATTTTATTTTATTTTATTTGAAGGGAGTTTTGAGTCCAATTGGATGGTTCTAGGTTAATTGGTTGTGTTAGATGCTGTGGGCCATGCCTTAGGCTTGTGAGAGAGGAAATTCGAGCCCAGCCGATGAGCTAAGGAAAAGCTCAGCCCTCCCACCGAAACAGTGTCGTTTGGTTGTGGGTGAAATTTTTTTTCCTCCCCTCGAATGGCGTCATTTTGGAACATAAGGATAAAACCCTAATTTTCCTTATTGATTCCCCTGCGTTGCATGACTCCTTTTTTTTTTTTTTTTTTTTTTTTTTTTTACCTTCCCTTCTTCTTCTTCTTCCTCCTCCAACTTGCAGCCTGTGAACCCTATATTTTTCCCATGACCTGCAGCGCCGCTCCTCACCACCACCAACCCATGCCTTTGAGATCTGCAACATGTAAGGCCATGGCAGCTACTCGCTTCAGCTACCCACCCCTCTTCGCACACCATGCATGCGTTGCTCACAGAGCCCATGCCATCCCCTACCCCCAATCGCAGTCATTGTTGCTGCCATCGAGAACCACCCATCAGCCTATAAATAGGTCGAGCTACTCATCCCTCAATCAGTTTCTTCCTCTCTCAAAATCGAGTTCTAGCGTTTCCCCACTCTCAAATCTACTTCCCGAAGCCTCTAGGGTCAATTTTGCCCTAGCGTCACCATGCTCCGCCACACCCTGCCATGGAAACCCTCTCATCCACCCACTAGCACTCCAGATCTGCCACCCCTTCGAGAGAAATCCCACCAGTAGCCCTCTGTTATGCCAGATCCGCCTCTGCCACCTTACTCCGCCGCTGCCCCACTGTCGCTCCGCCACTCTTGGGGCCACCTCAGTAAGCTATATGTCCTTTGTTTGGTATTTTAATCTTCTGTCTATGTTCTAATTTAACCCAATCGTCTTTGTCCGTCCGCACAGCGACACGAGCACTCATTCACTCACAGGAAACCATAGACCATCATGTGCGATCATCTAGAATAATTGCCTTCTGCGTAGTAAGTAACTATCCAACGTAGCTTTTGATTTTCTAACGTGAAATTATCGCTAACTTTATTGCAATCTGGTTGTGTTTGAGAAGGGCCTTAGGCCCGGGGAAGTGCTGGGAATATTTGACATGGTTGTTGTCTGAATTTAGGTCAAGGGCTGGATGGAGGATGAGAAACGCGTGTAGTTGGGGTTTGTGAAATTATGGAATTGACTTTTGTGTTGTTGTGTGGTTGACTATTTGTGCTATGTCATGCCATCCAATAAACTGCTTGTCACACATCTACATATTCATTGTTATTAATATATGTCAGGATTCAACTGTGCTATGTTTTGTGCTATGTAGCGTAATCAGAAACTGGTTTTTGGTGTCATCGAAAAAAAAGATATATTTTTGTGTGGGTGTGTGTGTGTCAATACTCCAAGTTGAGATGGGGTATTATCTCGGTGAAGTCACTCGGGAGCGTGTAAAACTAAGTGACGTCCCATTGGCTGTCGTCGGGCAACAGTAGACTCAGCCAAAATGGTAATGCTCTTGGTATGACTCTGCTAGCAGAGGCTAAAGGATGTCTGGTCACTTTACGCGTGGAGCTGGACATCGCTCATAACGAAGTCACACGTGCGATCGTTACCCATGGTGTGACGAAGAGAGTCAGGGTGTGACAAAGATAACCAAGGTGTGTGGGTGGTTCTGAATGGGAGACCATGGTATATATTGTAATAATTAGTTGTGTATTGGGTACAAAGGGATTTTGGCGTTAGTGGTTACAAGTAATGATTTTTTGGGGATGGTTGTAAAAATGAATATTTTTTGGGTTATTGCTTCCATGGTTGTTGTGCATTATTTGTTGTATAATTTCATACTTAAATCTTTTGGATGTTGCTCTGCTAATTTACTTATTGAGATTGTGAAATCTCATTGTGGTATTCCTACCTACGATTCCGTTTCGTAGACTTTGATGTAGATGATGGGTATAAGCAGGAGGGACCAGCCCCACCTGAGGAGTGATGGCACAGGACTTTTCACATTATTTGTTGTTGGAACTTTGTATTCATTTCCTTTATTTCAGCCGGATGATTGTATTAACCTCTTGGAGGACTTTGTTTCGAGTTGTATCGTTCTTAAACTTCCTGGTACTTAGTTTTGTACTGCTTTATATTTTTCCATTGCGTTACTTATGTTATACACATTTTGCATGTTTGCGCACACTTGCACATGACAATGTGACGTATGATCCATGTGGTCATCATCCTAATGTCATGACTTCTACCAAATCACACATGGGGGTCGAGGTCATCACATCATATATAAAGTGTATCTTCATAACAAAATATACATATGTATAGAAATAAAAATAAGACTAATGGGATCAAAATATTGATCCAACGGTGCGGCTAAAAGCTACAGCTGAGAGTGTGGTAATTAACAATTTTAGAACAATATTTCCGATATCTGTATCGTTTTTTAAGTGGGAGTCCTTAAACATCGACATATCTATTGCGTCAACCATAGAAAAAAAAAATTAACTTGACTGCATATCAAATAAAGGATATTGCATGGCTATTACAGTACTTAAGACATTACGAGTAGAGTTTTCCCTATATAAATTTGCTCAATAGAACAGTGAGCCAGCAGAAATAAGTGATACGGATGGGATTTCAAGCTATAAGAAAAGACACCTCGTGCATTGAGAATTTCACTGTTCCTCTTATTGTTTGCAATTTCTACATCCTTTGGCAAAGGGAGGAGAGGGAAAACGAAAACAGGAAAAAATATGTTGCATCCTATTGATCTAGATGTACATGTATTGTCTTGTTTCCCAGCTAAGACTGCCCCTATTAGTTGGAGGGGCGCCCAAGTGGGGCTGACCCCCTCCTGCTTGTAACGCATGGCTTAAAGCCATGCGTTACTTGTAACGCATGTAACGCATGGCTTTAAGCCATGCGTTACTGCTGTTACACTTGAATATTGAAGGCTGGCCTTTAAGGCCGGCCGTGCATAGGAGGACTATATATAGTCCTCCCCAATTATGTTTTTGGCACCATCTGAAAAATAGAAAAAGACTCTCTCTCTTTTTGTTCTCTCTTGATAAAATACTTAGGCTGTGGATTGATTAAGTGTTACTCTAGTTCTATACTACGTAGTACACTTTTGCCACTAAGAAGAAACGCTTGGAGTTTATCAATCTGGAAAAACTTGTGGAGCAATTCTTTAAATTGAGCTTGAGGTATTTTTCCGCTGTGCATTCTAACAGCCCCTTACACGCTACATGAATTTAGAACCACTACTAATATATTGCATCCTACTTCCACAGCCGTGCAAAGTTGTCAGATGCTAGAGCGTTTAGAGGAGGTTCGATAAAGAAAAGTAAAGAGCTCAGAACAACAATGAAGATAGTGAACAAAATAAGTGATTTACAAGGATCGGCATATCGTCTAACAAGTGTAATTCCCTCTTCTTGACCCGCTCTTGAAGATGCATCGTCTAGTTGAAGTGTTGGGCAAGTGAAAAAGCCATATGCTATACCAGTAAAAGCTGCTCCAAAATGTGTCCTGCAACATTTATTCACAACCAAATTCAATTTTCATAGCATTTCACTTTTATATTTTGTTCTTCTTTTAACTCTGACTACTAGACAGTGTAGACACCACAAAAATCTTTCACTGGATAGTATTTTCCCAAACTTGCCTTTGGATTACATACTTCTATAATCTCCATGCTAACCAAATTTCAAGATGATTATAGATGAATGAGATATAATAGACATGAAATTCGAAGCACATCTTTAACAGGAGAAACCATGTAATCCAGAAGTAAGATTCTCAAAAAATTAAAGCCTAAAAACATCCTCAATCCTTTGGTACAGCAGCAGTGGTGCTATTGGAGCTAGAGCTCATGGATGCAAATTTCTCCTCATCTACATTAAATAGCCTAAAAAATATGTTCTTCCAGTAATTTAGCTAATTAAGATCAAGAAGCAGAGACCTTACCAGTCATCAATTGGACCGAAATTACTTAATAATAAGCCAAGAGCTGTAATAATTATTGCCTTCCGAAAAATACCAACTGAAACATCTTTTGCGATCACATCTTTGTTTTGGAGCTGATAAATGAGCCAAGCTCCTATTATGGCAAAAACTGGTCCCTGCAAGTCGAATTGACTTAGTTAAATATATAAAGATGAAAAGACAATGATGAGAAAAGACACAGAAACTGATCTCAAGATAGGCAACCTTAAGGGGGATATACAAGTTATAGATTGTTGTTACATAAAGCAAATACTGAAGTAGATTGTGCAGGATTTTGACCCAGCTATACCACAGCAAAGCAAGAATACAAGTTTTGTTTTCCACAAACTTGAGCGGTTTTGTAATGATAAAGGCAATACATTTATTAGGTTTCTGAAGTACTAATTAATTTGAAATTTACTTAAGCAAGAACTAAATGGGTTTGGATATTTGACATGAAGCTAATTATAAGAAACAACGTCTGAGGTATTCAATTAATATCTCTGAATTGCACGGTCATCATACTAAGTTGAAATTTTGTTTATGTAATATCTGTGATATGAGTGATCTTTCATATGATCTACCATGAAGGAATAAAAGTAAAGCACTATGGAATTACTTAAAGAAAGGAAAAGAAGTTGTAATGCTCTTACTGTCCCACCAACAGTCAGCTCTGGTGTGTGAAGAAAGCTCGTCAAGTTGCCAGAAATTCCTCCGAGGATATAGATCAAGAAAAATGTAAACGAACCATAGACTCTGCAAACCTGAGGCCCAAAAGTAAGAAGTCCCCAACAACCAAGAGCCATGTGAAAAGCTCCAGAGTGCTGCGCATACAAAACATTTTGAGAGAGGGAGGAAGCGAAAAAATGATTTCATCCTTCAAAATGTGTTGATGGCCAACTCCATAATGTATCATGTCCTCAAATTGAGCAGGCAGACAAGTTTTTAAAGTAATGTTTAGAGTGATCATTTCAAGTGTGAAACAAAAAAAATGCTAGAAACTAGTAAGCTATAGAATGGAAACACGGACCCAATCATCAATCTTGTACCAGAAACATTGGTGTCACCAGCCTCCACCATTCTCCAACCAAGATCAAATCATTTATCTTTGCCCCATATAATAATGGGAGAGAAAGAAGCTCTAATTCAGAGTTCCTTATCGGACTTGCCATCTCAAACAGAAAAACTGCAATGTTTATAGAAACCAACCCACCTCTGCATCCAAACAAAGAGTAAAGAAGCATTAGAGAATTTTAATACTTATAGACATGATGAAATACAGAACATGAAATGAAAAGTAACAACTAGAAAAATTCATAGTGTCAAACGTAAAACTTCATTACAGCAGATCAGGATTTTACATTAAGTAGAGATTGGATGTTTCATCATCCTGTCGTATGTCTTGTGAACTTTCTGGACCGCTACTACCATATCTAGTTCTTACTCCCCTGTAACTCTTCAGTTCCTCCTCATTGTCTGTTTTGGAATTATCACTGATAGAGAAGGGTTTTCTTACTTGATTGCCTTTGGCAGTATGCTCAACAAGAGTGCTAAATGAATCATGATAATTTTCTGATTTTTCATCTGAAGGAAAGACAAAGCGTACAAGATCAATTTTCCTGCTAGATATAACTAGTCACAAGATACTTATATGATGGAAAGAATTAAGCATTGACAACTAGATAGATGAAGAAGCATTGTGGTTGATTCTAATCCTAGTATTATAATCACTCATCGTAAGTCTCCCTTATATTGCTTCAAAATGCCATAAGTTTTTCAATTCTTTCGTAGCTGGTGTATCAAAAATCCATCATTTGTGATAAAATCAGTAGGGTAAGAAAAAAACTGGCCAATTTAAGAAATTCTCTGATATACATCAAAATATCAAACGAAGTTAGGCCGTATGAAAAGGCTTGTTGGCGTAGATCCCAAATATATCCTAAAAGATTGCTGGCACTTTGCATACACGGATGTTATCAAATAGCATGCCGGGATGTAGGCAGAAGTGCACTTTGACTTGGCCAATGTGGGACTTAGCCAACAAAATTCATCTAGTACACAACCAATGTGGGACTTACACAACAAAGCTGAAGATAAGGTTTTATATTAAAGTGAGAAAATTGACGAGCGACACAGGTGTTTTAGCAACAAATTACTCATAAAAAGGTCAACATTGAAAATTAGGCTTTTAGAAGTCCTAGTTTTGAGTAACATCCAAAGAGAGTAGATTTGAGGTGCAATGATGGTAATAGTTTTGCATCTTGTCAATTTTCACTTTTTCTTCTATTTTTCCAATCATGCAACACAACGCATGTAGAAGATTAATATAAGTCCAAAGGGGTGTTGAAAATGATAGTGGAAATGTTACGACACTTATACATATCTACTAAAACTGCTTAGCCACTTTTTCAATATCGCAGAAGATTTATGGGTCACAAAGACCGGTAGTTTCTAGTTCACAATGCTAAACTGATGGACAAGCATAGGTCCATGAAACCACTTTACTCACCAAAAAGGAAGGGAAAGTTCAGGATGCTTATAAATTACCTTTATTAAGTTTTCCCAGATAGTCATCGAGAGAACTCAACCCCGTCTTTGATCCAATATGACCATCTCCATTATATATCTGCCTTGTCTTGTCTAAAGTAACTGAAGGAGATGGTTTTGCATCATCTTGGAGTTTTCCAAAATAAGAATCTAATGATCTCAGCTGCTTCTCATTGTTAACTGATTCTGATGCATAACGAACAATGTTAAGCTTTTCTTGACGTGAATCATTGCCTGAAATGAATCTTAGATGGCTTTCTGTAAGATGTGCCATCTGAAGGACAGCTACTTCAGTCATGCTCCTGAAAAGTGTAGAAGTACTTCCATTAAAAGGCAACTGTCTAGATTTATTCGCTTTTCTTGTATTGGTTCTCGTCATGGTATCGATAGTAAGATATGAGATGTGACGTCTCTTGCATATTTCACTTGAAAGTGAAGCAAAGGACCTAGGACCATCTGCCAACGCCATACATCCATACATGAAGCGTCTTTGGTCTTTATAGGTCATTTTGGAGCACATCGGAACCACAGCCATGCAAACCTGAAAGAAGAATAGAACAGAGGAGGGAGGGTCAGCAATATCCATCTATAAAAAGGTTTCAACGTACCTAAAATTGCATTCGATTTCACGACAATATCATAGATCTGAAAATATGAGCACAAAGGAAATGTAGACTCTTTAAGATGCTGACTTTGTTTTTGTCTTTTATTATTTCCCACTGCCTGGAAATAATCTTTTCTGATCACAATATATACTACTTTTGTTCTCTAGGTGTTGAACCAGTGGAAAAGTACTTCAACTAGAAGAGAACAAGAAATATAGTTTTAAGCATTCATTCATTGCTGCGGGAAGGTCGGGTGAGTATCCAACATTAATGAAATATTATCCTACTAGGCTGAGGCCATAGATTGAGGTTCTAAAGAAGCATCTCAGTCCCATTAGATGGCTCTATGTGATAGACCCATCTGGCATACTCTTCCTGGTTCATGGAACTTAATTTCTAGTGATGGCTGCCTATCCCCACCCCATCTAGTTAATAAGCACTTGAGTTTCTATAGTTGAATTAACTAAATTACAGCACACACGTGGAATGGCCAGAAAATAGAGCATAAAACTATAACATTTTTGTCTCTGATAAGATACCTTTCAGCTTATTATCCTCCATAAAACCATAAAGAACACCTCTCCTAGTTCAAGATAAATCCAACCGGATGAACTAGCTGGCTACATCACATCTGTACAGGCATTTTAAATTGACTATCCTCGATATCATACAAAGCAAAACTTCAATTGAAAAAAATATACCCAGTTTTGTGAAACCACTATAAAAAAACACAAGAAAAACCTTGAACGTGAACACTAATCTAAAGAACCAGTATGTTTCAAGAATACATATTAAGCAAATGCAACTCCCTTTGGCTTGGCCCACTAAAAACGTGGAATTTAGGAAGAAACGGTCATGTGGGTGGTCACGCGATAGACTGATGGTAGAAGATGGAAATCTTTCCCCCACCCCACCCTCCCCAAAGGGACAAGCCAGGATTGGATACTTTTAAATCTGAAATAAATAGTTGAATTAAGATTTTTTAGGAATATCTTTAACGAAGTGATAAAAATACATATAAATTAAAAAGAAAACAGATAAATTTCAATTTTCTATTTTCTCATGAATACTGATAATTTTACATCTAAATTTTTCATATATTGCAATTAAAAGGTGAGGTTGAATTATATAAACGATCTACATAGAAATTACAAGAAATATGTAATATATATATATATATATATATATATATATAAAAACTATAAACTAAGTTTTTTATTTCACTTAATAATCATCATGTATTGCATTAACATATATTTAAAAAAAAAAAAAAGCAGCACAATTACATGTTGCATAACTAGCTATAAGTGATCGTGGGGATTTTTATTAAATATGTTTCACCAAATAATTATAATCTTTAAAAAATAAATAATCTAACGTAAATATTATATTTTAATTTAATTTCTTGAAAAAATATAAAAATATTAAAAAAGATTAGGTACCATGATTTTTTTCTCAGAGGCTTGGGTGGCCATGGCCACCTCGTCCCCTTGGCCTCCTCACTGGTCCCCAAAAGAAAAAAGAGAAGTAGAAGAAGGATAACATATCATCAAACATATTATCTTCATCATTTGACGGCCAAGGAGGTGTAGGAAAAGGGAAAATGTCGAAAAGTTTAAATCTTGGTTCCTCCATATATAGAGGTCCTCGAGAAAACAAAACAATTACTCTTAACTAAAACAGACTTGCACGGAGTCGGTGTTTTTCAAAATCAATAAACGATCGAAGACAACGCAAACACACAGAAGATCCGTTTCTATCCTTCCCATTAACTTTCTAAGACGATAGTTATATAGCTGAGTTTACAAAAACAGAAAGCTAGAAAAGGAAAACCAGAAAGATGAAGTTACGAATGCCATGAAGATCAGAAAGGTAGGCAGTTTATTACCGGAAGAGAAGACAAATTACACTTACTACTTCCCAGAAAATTGCAGAAGTTGTCTGGTAAGGTACTAGTACCTGGGTACTTTCATAGTCCCAATATTCCTGAAACTTGGGGTTTAAAAGAACTCCCACAGCTGCTGAAATCCAAATATTCCCGCCTTATCTCTGTTGGCCCAATTAGATATCGCCACGCCTGTCGGAAACTACCGATTAGGATTTGCATGGACCCACTGGTTCTTTCAAGAGTTGTCGCGATCTGAGAAGGACCTTGAAGAGATTTGAATCCAGTCTCGCAATAGCTATCACGTGGGATGTTTTGGCCCATCCTGAAACCTAATGAATTGGTTACCTGACATGCAAGCGGATAAATAATAATGACCTGAGCTTTTGATTTTCCAAAATAATAAACGAAAAAAAATTGAGCAACTCCAGCAGCAGATACTGCCAGAAGAGCTGCATGCGTATGTTTCTTCTCCGAGAAAAACTTCCAACCGGTCTGACTATTTTTCTTCAAATAACAGCCATCCAACGAAAGAATGACCCACATACCAACCTTCACGAGAACATAAAAACACCCCACTTGAAATCCTCCTCCCCCCTCTCGAGGTGAATCCCCCTCACCCGTGGACTCTTCCTCTCTCGAAACTTTACAATTGTTGAGTTTAAATAAAAAATGGAAGAGAGATATATGTATATCAAAAATTATATATATATATATATATATATATATTTATATATATAAAGCTGAAAGTTCCTGTGTGCTAGCTACTTGGTGGGTACAGGACTCGTAAAGCTCATCTATGGCCGAACTGTCACTTTCAAGTCATATTTTAATTTCAAAAATTGGGACCGGATAGACTTTTTTGGCATATGCGTCCTTTCAAAAGAAAGGAAAAAAAATCTTATTTCCTAATTGGTAGTGATTGCTATGGCTAAATCTCCGACGGTGATAAACAACTCTCAACCGGCAGAACTTGGTGGCTAAATCAATGTTGTGGACTCCTGCAACGATGGACCTTGGTGGGCAACGGAACTAGGTGTGGCAACTCCGTTGTGCAGCTGTGGTGGCGACCGAATGTCACAGTCTAAGAACAAAGTACATGGGCCATTGCCAGATAATTTCATTAGGAATTTCCTTCCTTTTAATTCAGCATTTTATTTAGACTATGGTATAGTAAGTGGGCTTTGACCCATAATTTTATTTTATTTATATGCAATTAGTTTTGTAGCTCAAGCCCATATAGGGGTCATTCTGCTTATGTATGAGCTCGAGGGTTGATCATCCGAAGCTTAATACAACATATTTTTCAATTTCTCTCTTCTTCTCTCGGAGTTAAGGTCAACTTCGAATCTGATTAATTTTCTTATATTTTCCTATATTTTCTATTCATCCAAACATTAACCATCGGGTGTGTTATAAATTGATATCAGAGAAACACCGATCTTTATGCTATCATGGAAGAAATTCTTGTATCTCTTAATAAAATCAAAGATTCAATGGAACGAATTCAAGAAAATCTCAAAATTATCCATCAACATGTGGAAGAAAAACATGCAGCATCATGGAGCAACAACTTCGTGAGTTGCAGGAAGAAGAAGAACATGTAGCGAAGGTGGAAGAAAAAAAGGAAATAGCAGCAACGGATTGCTTGTCCAATTTCCTCTTCGACAAAGGCCGTCTCTCTCAGATCCCCATTTTTTCTTTGCCATTGTAGATTTATTCTCCTAGATTGGCTTCGGCTCAACTTTGAGGGCAATCGAAATTTTCCTTTCTCAGGAAATAAATGCCAATAGAGACTCGACACAAAGAGAGGGTGCGTGTCAGTTCAACTGCTAGGAACGATTCCCTTAGCATCAGATGGAAGTTTGACCCTGGTGGTCTCCGCTTCTCACCCTCCCTCACATTTCTTCTTCTCTAACTTCTCTGTTTGTCTCCGTCACTTTGAATCAAAAATTCAAAAACTGATCTCTGTCACAATTCTTCTCTCATTTGTTCCTTCTCTGCCTCTGGCTCTCCAATCAGAAGCAACCCTCTAGCACTGGGAGTTCTCTACTTCAGGAGGACCTACAAACAGCGGTACCCGTCAGCTCATCGAGTCCTCGTCTTGCTCGACAACCTCGCCAAGGTCTTTATAACTGGTAGTAGCAGCAGTAACGATCGATAAATTCCCTTCCGCTCGGTAATCCCCATAGTCAACAAGCTGCATGACATCTTCCCGAAGCTCGGGAACTAGAGATACCTGGACATCTTGTGATCTCGTACTCAAGGGCACAATAATCAAAGGAAGGATCGTGTGGAAAGTGTGGTTTGTTGATGGTCAAACTGCTGGGTATACGGAAAAGTTGATCAATGATTATTCCACTTTGACATATGCTCTTGTGACAAGAGCTCATTGGCCTATTTTTTCCTTCAATTTATAATAATAACTCATTGGCCCTTTAATAGAGGAAGTGGAAGAGGACTTAAGGGAATCGGTGAAGATGCTTGGCGTGTTAAGGTTGCTGCTGGTGCACCACGTGGAATCGCATATCTCCATGAGGATTGTCATCCTCGAATTATTCACAGGAATATCAAGTCATCTAATATTGTTTTAGATAACAACTTTCAAGCTTGGGTTTCAGACTTTGGGCTTACCAAATTAGCTATTGATGTAGACACACACACAAGCACCTGTGTCATGGGAACTTTTGGATACATGGCTCCAGAATACGCAACAAGTGGCAAATTAACTTAAAAGTCTGGTGTTTATTCCTTTCGGGTTGTGCTTTTGGAGCTGATTATAGGTTGCAAGCATGTGGATAACACTCAGCCATTGGGTGAGGATAGCCTTGTTGAATGGGCCCGCCCATTGCTTTCTCAAGCACTTGAAGATGGTGACTTTGGAGGGTTGGTGGATCCAAGGCTGGAAAAGAACAATGTTGGAGATTAAGTTTTGGATGATTAAGGCAGTAGTAGCTTGTGAGCGTTATTCAGTTACGAGAAGGCCAAGAATGAGTTTGGTGGTGAGAGCTTTAGAGTCTTTGGATGAACTTTCAAATGCCACCAATGGAATGAAACTTGGCCAAAGTTAACAATTTGATCTTGCGGAACAATATGCACAAATTATGATGTTTCAAAGGATGGCATTTGGTAGTGAAGAATACAATGTTGAGCTTCCATTTTATCCAATCGGCTTAGAGGTTATGGGAGAATTGGTGGAATGTGGTGTATCATTCGTGGTTGTGTTCCCGAGAGGATCTTGGTGTATGTAGCAACACTCATTGATGGTGTTGTTATTATGAAACATGGAGTTGCTGCTGGTAAAAAAAAATAAAAAATCTTGTTTTTGACCCTGGTGATGGGACAATTGTGGGCAAGCATACTCGCACTTTGTGGACAAGGTGAGGATGGTTTGTCAGTACATGGGTCATGGGCCAAATAATTTCATTAGCAATTTTATTCATTTTAATTCAGACTATAATGTAGTCAGTGGGCTTGGACCCATAGTTTTATTTTCTTTTTATGCAATTAGTTTTAGCCCAGGCTCATGTAGGAGTCATCCTACTTATGTACTAGCCAATGGCTCCAGAGTTGATCATCCAAAGCTTAATACAACATATTTCTCAATTTCTCTATTCTTCTCTTGATTGTAAGATCAACCTTGAATCTGACTAATTTTCTTGGACTTTCATACCTTTTTCTATTCACCCAAACACCAACTATTGGGTGTGTTACACGAAACTAGTCTGGCACTAGCGACAGTGTCCAAACTTGATAGATGGTAAATGACTGTTGGGTTACAGAACGATGAACAAAAACACTAATAAAATCTAGGAATTATCGGGTGTAATAGTCTTACGTTCATTTGTGTAAAGTTGCTGACATGACAGCCTTTTATTGGAGGTCGTTAAAGTCTACATAACAAATCAACCACTCTGAAACGGAATTGTTCTTTTCCTCTCGGCGCTATACGTATCCATTATGTATAATGTTTATAATAAAGAGTACGTATCCATTATCTATAATGATTATCATGGTCAATGCCGACAATGGATTTTCTAGTAAGCTTTTGATTTCCAAGCAAGTTGGAGAGGCCTCCAAGTGGGGTTAAAATCACAATGAGAAATGATATTTATAATTATAAAGTGCGTAAGCGTTGAATAATTTCTTTAAAAAAAATGAGTAAATATGATATTTATACGAAAAAATAATAATTTTTTAATAATAAATCACATTTTTTTTAAAATGATTGTGCGGCGTTTATGCACTTTACTAGTATATCTAGCATTACTCATAAGAAGTTTTAAGTTTGAATATAAAAAAATTAAAATAAAAGTATTTGACATGTCAATTGATCTTAAAGCTTTTTCAACAAATAAAGATGATTAATTGTAACATTCATTCTTAATATGGACCAATAAATAATTTATAAGAAAGTCGTCATTTATTTTGTTTCGAAACCTTATATTGACAATATTAAAACTTGAAAAAGTTCATTTTATTTTTATTTCGAAACATAATCTTAACAATGTTTATAATTTGAAGTTTTTGACTTATCAATATTATTTAACTTCAATTTTCAAAATAAAATGTAAAGAAAATGACTCATGAAAAATCATATTATGATATTCAAAACTAATTTATACGCATGGCATAATAAATCAAATTAACAAATTTGAGTTTACTTAATGAATCAATGAGTATATATATGATGCATGGAGAATAATTAGAAAAATGCACATCTAATATTATATATTTTTTTTTATTTTTATTTTAAATCAAATTAATAAAAAATGTCAGAATTTTGGGGTGGTTTGGCCCCCTTCTAGATTCGTCCCTGCTTTCAAGATAATCAACAAGCGGCACCAATATGGATAACGACTCTTATATCGTATGTATGGATTAGTGCATTTGGTGGAAGAGAAATTATAGAAGTTTGAGAGAATAATAGATAAGTTTAAAGTCTTTTTTTTTTTTTTTGAAAAAAAAAACTTGCATGTTCTTATAGGAGGGGGTTATTGATTTTAATAAGAGCGGTGATACTCTACTGCTCATAGTGCACTGTTTAACTTTACCAGTTTACTGCTAGTTCAAAATTCTCATTTTATTTTTTTTCAAATTTTTTATTCAAATTTTTTTTATCTTTTTAAAAAAATGTTTAAAAATATAAACAAATATTTCAATATACTAATAATTACTTTCTTAAATATTAAGTAAACAAAAAAATTAAAATACATAAAATGTCAAAATGAGGCTACAAATAAAATGAGCAAAGTAGCATTTCCTTTTTAATAGACTTTCCATGTACTTGACTATGTCTTTTCTTGTAAATAAACTTCTTGATTGTCTATGTAAAAAAGGAGTAAGGGCAGAAAGAGAAAGTTCAATGTGGGGGCCAAATCGCAAAGACATTATCAGGAAGGCAATTAGTAATTATTTTTTAGAGTAATACTATATATTATATAGATATCATACACTTTATTTAAAAAATTAGATTATATTATTAAAAATTAATTTTTTTATGCTAGCTACAGATTTATATATATTTTTTAAAAGAGAGCGCATGACTGCACACCTTGAGATTTACATAAAAAAATATTTTTTTTAACTAATGGCTTATATCTTTTTCAAAGAGAATGTACAAAATTAGACTCATATTAAAAAATAATTTATTAACAGTAAATCGCACTTTTTTTTTTCATAAAATTTTCCTTAAAAAGCCCTCGAAGATTTATTTATTATTGTAAAATTTTTCGAGCTGAATCTCCCAACCATACAAGTGGTTCGGTTCCTAGTCAATAGTACGAGTTTGAAATTTGAATATGATTCCAAAGCTATTGAGATAGAGAAACGATTCAACTACGACTCTACTGATCTTTCTGTATGACTAGGCATATTTTGTTTCTGAAATGAGAATTAAAATTAAAAAATTAAAAAATATATTATTAGAAAATATTTTTTTAATATTATTTTTATTTTAAAATTTAAAAAAATTAAATTATTTATTTTATTTTGTGTAAATATTTAAAAAAATTATAATAATGAGATGAGAGGATTTTAAAATTTTAAATTTTAATCTTGAAAACAAATAAGGTACGGATTTGTTTGTTATTTAAATTTATCTCAACTCATCGTTATAAATTTTTTAAATTTTAACATAAAATATAATAAATAATTTAATTTTTTTAAATTTTAAAATAATAATAATAAAAAATAATATTTTTATCAATTCAACGTTATAACGCAGTCAAAGTCTAAATTTTCAAATAGAGCCTTGTTGATCGGCACGTACGTTCGCCTCTATAAATACATACAAACCAATCCTTTTAGACTCATCAGTCTCTCTATATCTTCTGCATTTCTTCTTTGTTTTCTGCGTTCATTATTATCGCTCTCGTGCGTTGTTCTTCCTCTTCATCTTTCTGGTGCTTCGTAGTAGCTAGTGTTGTTTGCAATGGCTGGAGGTGGGTTCGATCAACGAAATATTAATGGTAATACTCTTAGTGACTATCTCGGGAAAATCACTTTCTATCATGTTCGGGTAACTTGCCTTGTCGCCTCCTTGGCCTGCTGGATTTTTGAATACGACCTAATTGGCATCTCAGGTAATGCACTCACCGATATAATTAATTCATTCGTTTTAATTAATGCTAATTGCGTTTGTATTTCATGTTTTGGATGACTTTTTTGTTTTGTTTTTGTTGTACGTACGCACGTAGATGCTGTGGCTTCATTGCCTCTCTTCTTGAAAAAGCACTTTCCATCGTTCGATCTAACGGATGAGTCGGCTCTGTTTATTTTTCGTCTATTCCTGGCGGTGCGTGAGCTTCTGGGATTTTCCGGTATATTGTGGGTGGCCAAGAAGTTGGGAGGGGAAATACCATATTACGCCCTCATAGGCAATTTTGTCTACGAGGCTGCATCTATTTTTAATTTTGTTGTCGCTAATTCCAATGTGTTTATGCGTCTCATTGGTCGGGTTTGTTGGGCTATTGGCATGGGTGTAAGGATACACACAAATATTTATTTACCATTCGCCAGTGACCGCCCTCTTTCGAGTCTATATGCTTCTATGTAAAAGTTGTAGCTACGGTTTTTATATTGAGTTGAGGTGGAAGTTGAATAAAATATTATTTTTTTATATTATTTTTATTTTAAAATTTAAAAAAATTAAATTATTTATTATATTTTGTATGAAAATTTAAAAAAATTATAATAATGAAATGAGATAAAACACTTTTACTATCAAAATATAGCTATTTTAAATATTTTTATTTTTGTGTGAAATAATGTTATTATATTGGTTGGTTAATGTAAAATGAGTTATATGATAATTATATGAATCTACTTTATGCTATGTTTGTATCTCTCCTTGATGTTTATCGAAAAATTATATAAAAGAAAAATTATAATCCTTATATTCAATGTCTAGTTTACTAGACTACTCATGTTTGTAAGACTTGTATTTATATATTGTAAGTTGTATTTTATATATTGTGACGAAGGAAAAAAAAAAGGCATTTTAGTCTTTATCCTTGTCCATGTTAGAAGATGTTAGAAATAAAGATAAAATCCAATCAAATTTAAATCAAGATTTGATTTGATTATAGAGAAAAGATATTTACAATTGTGAATTGTGTAACTACCGCGTAATCACTTTGAAAAAAGTGAATAAAACATGAGACTCATATGAAAAAAATTAATTTTTTAATAGTAGACTCAACTTTTTTTCGAAATGATTACGCGGCATTTATGTACTTCACGGTTGTATGTAGAATTCCTCATCAAACTATTTGGATTTTATAATTATCTAGAGAATTCTTTTATCTCGTGGCTTTGTAATTTTCTTATAATGTCTAATTTATATTTTGTATTTAAGTCATCAAAAATAATAAAAATGTAGCCATCAAAATCTAATATCTTCTTCGTTTTTCTTTCTTGTTTAGTTTCTACTCATATTTTAATTTATAGAGATAAACCATGATAGGATTATATAGAGAGTCATGTTAAGATAAGAGTAATGCTACATGTATATATAATTTTATGCGTAATTTTATATGTATTGAGTATTCTCTCAATTTTATTAAAATTTTTTTAATTCAAATTTTAAAATCTCTTTATCATTTCAATAGCTGACACGTCAATATGTATAATTATGCACGTCAAATTTAAAATTGTAAGTATATATAATATTTTCCTTTAATGAAATCGTCCAGTAAAGTGTATTAAAAGATGGAATGTCGTTTTTTGGGCTCATAAATACATTACGATTCACTAAACAGGCAAACTTGCCATTTTATTTAATTGATTAATTAAATCACGTATTGAAATGTATCAACCTTTATGGATTATATTTTTTTGTATGGTTTGATTCATATTCTAATTGAATTGGATGGAAATCGAACTAATTTTAGTAAAATTTTTGAATTGATTTTAGACTGATTTAAAAATATATTTCTTTTTAACAACTACGTTTTTTTTTTAAATTTATTGTACCAAAATGTGACGGAGCAAAATATCCATTATTATATTCAATAACAATCATAAAAAAATTGAAAGATAAAACATATGATTCTTTATTTTCTATAGTTGAACAAAAAAATTAGGAGATAAATGTGTATTTGTATTAAATTTATGTTTGTGCATAAAATGGAATATTTGCTATGTGCTTATAATTTAATGGCATTTATCTTTGTACTGGCAGAAAAATGTCTTGCCAAATGTATAAATTACATGTTCATTAAAACTATAGATTCATATCATATTTTTTTTATTGAAATTGGTCAATAAATTTATATTTGATACTCTTTTATATATGATATTAACTGCTATAATTGTATTATATATGATTTTTAATACAGTTGGATTGTTTGAACCTTAATTTCGTGAATCAAGTAGGCACTATATATATATAGAAAAAATATTTATAACTGTGAATTGTGTAATCGTCCGTAATCGCTTTGAAAAAAATGAACAAGATATGAAAATCATATGAAAAAATTTATTTTTTTAATAGTAGATCTTATTTTTTTTCAAAACGATTATATATAAAATTATCTATATATATATATATACACACACATGCATGTGTAGCTATACAATTTGCATTATATGTGTCACCGACTCACCATCTCTACCTTATGTGAAAAAATAAAGGTTGTAATGCATGAATTATTTTCATTTTCAAACAAATATAAAATAAAAAAAATATCTTAGCCATTGGTATGTAAAAATTAGGGGTGGGCGTTAGGAACCGCACCTCACCGACCGCCTCCACCTTGCTCCCATGCGAGACGCTGGGGTAAGCCTGCCATGCAGGGGGGCCCCGCTCTCACCCTAGGGCTCCTGCAGAGGCAGGGGACGGAGGGGGCGAAGCCCTGCTCCGCTTTTTCCCCGCACCGCTTAATATATATAATTAAAATTATATATATAAAAAAAATCATAAATAAGTGAAACGACACCGTTTTGTTATGTGTTTCACTTTTAGACTTTAGTTAAGGTTCCCCCCTTCCCCCTCCCTCCGCGTGCGTGCGTCCAGACACCTCATTCTCAAACTCTATTCTCTCTCACTCTCTCTCTCGATCTCTCTCGCACTCTCTCAGTCTCTCTCGCTTGATTTATTCTCTCTCTTCGTCTTGCACGAGCAAGACCATCGGGACTCCGTTCACTCCATCGTTGTTGACTCGTGCGAACTTATTTTGAAACTTTGCATTCACCGCCACTCAAAGGTAAGAAATCCGAAACCCTAGATTTTATTTTTTTAGTTTTGGATTGGATATTGGAGGAATGATGGGTTGAATCGGAGATGGAGGATGAGAATAATTGTAAATTTGTGTGATGTGGATAAATTTGTGCATGTGTTTGATTCGTTGTGTGTTTGTTTGTTTTTGTAATTTGTATTTCACTATTCCTGGCATTTGGGTGTTCAAATCTGAAACCCCTAACTCAATTTAGGATTTCAATCCGAAACCCCTAAATTGAGTTAGGGGTTTCAATTTTAAGAATGAGTTTCGGATTGAACCCCTAAATTGAAACTCTCCAGTAGAGTGCGAGGGGCGGAAGGAAGACTTCCTTCACCCGCATCCCGTTATTCGAGATGGGA
This sequence comes from Juglans regia, assembly GCF_001411555.2. Classification (NCBI taxonomy): domain Eukaryota; kingdom Viridiplantae; phylum Streptophyta; class Magnoliopsida; order Fagales; family Juglandaceae; genus Juglans; species Juglans regia. The sequence goes on along the minus strand of NC_049901.1, from coordinate 4,838,672 downwards.
TCCCCCACTCCCACACTCTGAAAGCGGGGTAAAAAAATACCCCCCCCCCCATGCGGGGGCGGATAGCACCCATAGTAAAAACACACGAATTTATCTAGAATTTAGGTTTCGTTGGAAGTTGAGCTCATCTCAACTCAACTCATTATTACAATTTTTTCAAATCTCAATATAAAATATAATAAACAATTCAACTTTTTCAAATATCAAAATAATAATAATAATAAACAATAATATTATAATAATTTTTTATCATCTCAACTCAACTCACTTCAATATCCAAACCCACCTTAATTTGCGTGACCGTAATCAATTATTGAATTGTTATTTATTTTTTACAACAAATTTGTCCGATAAATAAACGCGAAACAGTTTAATTTGGCGCTCTCCACGAGCCCCCAAAAATCCCAAATTCCGGGAATTCGTTTTCCCGCCCACTCCTCGGAGAACAAAGAAGTGGGAAAATCGAAAGGAAACTAAAAAATTCAAAGAAAGGTCTAAAGCGCGCGCATGCCTCTCTCTCCCTGCTCGCACTGTCATCCTTTCTTTAGTAATCTTAAGACAAACACGGAATCGAAAACACTCGTGGAAAACAGTTTTCGGTAATGGCCGTTGCATCTGAAAGCAAAGCCTCGCCTAAGAAGGAGATCGAGGAGACGAAGAAGAGGAGGCGTGTCATCGAGGACGGCTCCAACGACGATGATGGAAACAAAGCAAAGCGCGCCAAGGGTCCCGGAGTTCGCGTTGTCGGAAATCGAATATACGATTCCGAGAATGGGAAGAGCTGTCACCAGGTAATTCATTCATCTTCGATTTCAAGTTTTCCCCTCTCTCTTCGGTTTACATGACGGGAAACTGAATCTGATTTGATATTTCATGGTAAATAACTACAATGCGAGGCCTAGGTTTCAGAATGCGTCTTATGTGTGATCAGTTGTCAAGATTCATTTCTCTTATCAGCAACCAAATGCAGGGGCTAATGGCAATTTAAGTTTCTGGCCTTTTGGTTTGCTCTACTTTACTGATTGTTTTCTTCAATTCTGGATACAATGTTGAAGTGTCGTCAAAAAACATTGGATTTCTCGGCGTCGTGTAAGAACATGAAAGTGAACAAGCTCTGTGCCATAAACTTCTGTCACAAATGCCTACTGAACAGGTCAGATTTCATAAGAAGCGTATTATTCTTGTTCTTCATCTACTCAGTTAACAATACAAAATCCTTAGTACTAGGAGTCATACATCTGCTATCGGCCATTACATTTGGTTTAATGTTGATTTAGATATGGAGAGAAAGCAGAAGAGGTGGAAATGTTGGCTGACTGGAAATGTCCCAAGTGCAGAGGCATTTGCAATTGCAGTTTCTGCATGTAAGTGTTAAATTCTGTGAGCTAATATGTTACTGTATTTGTCACTTCTATGATTTCAGTGATTCTGAAAAATAATGATTTTTCTAGGAAGAAGAAAGGTCACAAACCCACCGGCCAACTAGTGCAAACAGCCAGGAGTGCTGGCTACTCATCTGTTTCAGAAATGCTAAATGTGAATGGTTCTGAAGAATTGGGCGATGAAAAGGTTGTCGAAAATGTTGGTGTATCACCAAATGAGCCGGTTGCTTTAAACAAGGTTTGGTAGTGTTTTTCCAGGTGCTGTGTGACAGTGTAACAACATTCTACTTTTTGACGTATTTGACTGATTGGGCATATTCACAGGAACCTGAAGTCGTCTCACCAAAAAAATTGGGGAAGGAAAATTCTTTTGATGGAAAGACTGATACGGACTTGAATTCTCAGAAATTAGCAACAGACTTTGATGACAAGTCCAAGAAAATAAAGCGGGAAGGATTGAAGGAAATATGTAATGGTAGCAACGATAAAGGCGCTCACCCAAAGAAGAGTAGCTCGATGAAGGCAAAAGTTAGCGAGTTCTCTAAAGAAGAAGAAAAAGTAACTGGAATTCCCAAGAATAATAATTATAACACGAAGGTTCCAAAGGATGTTCCTTTGAGTCCCATTAAATCAGAAGAGAAAAAGGATGGGAGAACTCTGAAAGATGCAGGAGCGCTGAATGCTCTGAAGATTGAGAATGCCAGGGACAAACCCAAGAAAGTTCGAGTGTCAAACAAAGTCAGGAAGTGTACAATGGGTCTGGAGGACACAGAATTTGATGCTGACATTGCTTTGCCTCAGGGTGCCAACTTAGCAACTGTAGCTGAAATTGAATTACCTCCTGCAGATGTTGGAAATGCCTTGCAATTTTTAGAATTTTGTGCCTCATTTGGGAAGGTAAATTAAACAGGTGTTTTGTTAAATCCACACACACACACACACACACTCACAATTATGTATGGTAAACTACCTCCGATTTCCTTCCTCTGAACTTTTTTATGTCTTTAGGTTCTTGATGTTAAAAAAGGACAAGCTGCATCTTTGCTTCGAGAATTAAGGTATGGGCGACGTGGGCGTCGAGCACAATATTCAATGACGGTTCATTTTCAGATCCAACTTTTGTCTTTAATACAAAAGGACGCAGGGAAAGAGTATGAGTTTTGCTCAATAACTATTTCTATGGAAGTTCATTGTTTTAGTTTTAGCTGTAAAATTTTTGCATGCAGCGGATTATTATCTGCCCACATTTTCTGTTTAGGTCTGTTTCGCCTAGTCCAACAAATGGAAGAAAGTCATGGTGGCAAGCTCTGGGGAATTGCATCTCTGAATCCCAATGCGCATCGAAAGAACTGCGCTCAGATTGTTTTGATAGAGGTGTTGATGAATATGATAAGTTAGACTTCTCGATGAAACTTAAAATCTTAAATTTTATTTGCGATGAGGCTCTTGGCACAGAGTAAGTAAAAAGGATTTGAAGTTTAAATTGTGTTTTTAGTAACTTTTTTTCCTTACAAAATGTACTAGTTGTGTTGTATGACGTTAAAGTTCTTTAATATACTTCTAGAAAATTAAGGAGTTGGATTGACGACCAAAATACAAAAGTTGTTGAACGAGAGAAGGAAGCAAAAGAAAAGCTTATGGCTGCAAAGGATAAGGTAACAAAAATAAGGCATACATCTTTTATAGCTTACAGACAATATTCTCTCTAAAAAAGGAAAAAAAGAAATGATCTTCTTGAAGTGGCGTGTAATTTGAAACTTTTTTTTTTTTTCGGCATAGGAAAAACGTTTAAAGCAGAACTTGCAGGATGAGGTAGCCAAAGCTATTATTGCACAAAGTGGCGCTCCTCTTTCAATCCGAAAATATGAAGCTGTTGTTTCACGAATAAAACGTGAAGCGGCTCAAGCTCATTCTGAGATGCTTGATGCCATGGGAATAGTATCCAAAAGTAAGTTTATGGTCTCTAATTTTTGAAGATTATACAATTTTAAGGAATGCTAGATACTGTGTTTTTAATTAAACATATTAGCAGGACTTTTTTTCCTTTTTAAGGCTAGGTTTGGATACAAAAATTATTTCATCTAATTTAATTATTACAATTTTTTTCAATTTTCACATAAAATATAATAAACAATTCAATTTTTTTAAATATTAAAATAATAATAATATTAAAAAATAATATTTTAATAATATTTTATTCGACTTTCAATTTTCATCTCAACTCATTATCCAAACCTCTTGTAATTGTTCTAGTCAATGCTTTAAAATTTAGACAAGGGATCTTTCTTTATGGAGAATCTATCTTGTTATTTCGAGTTTTGGTAACATAATAGTAGTCTGGCAATTCATCTAAAGGAAAAGAAATAAGTTTTGGTAACATAATAGTAGTCTGGCAATTCATCTAAAGGAAAAAGTGTCAGAAAAGGACTTTGATGCAAGTATATCCTCAGTACAACTCTCAAAAAGGCCAATGACTGATCACATTTTTGTCTTTTGGCATATCATATATGTTGCTTTATCTTGAGAAAATATAAGCAGTGTTGATGGTCAATATATCATATTTTGAAGCTCCATTTTAGGGGGTTGCTGGCGGTATCGCATATTGCCATATAATGTACTCATGTAAAATCTGAAGCCAACATATGGGAAGACTGAGCAATTGTTTCCTTAGTAAAACGTGAAGCAAGCGCATAGATAGACGGAGGAACTGTTACCTTAGCAAACTACTATCTTATTCCAAATTTTTGTAGTTTAATTATTGCTTCACTAATTATGGAATCTGTGTGCGCTTTACCTATCTATATTATAATACTTCATTAATTCAATGAGAATGTTTCGTTTCAAAAACATTATTTTGACATTCATTTTATTTATAATACTTACAGGGAAGAAAATATCTGATGCTATTAGAACTGAGGCTCTCTCATTGGATCTTAATGGCCGTGCATTTTGGGAATTGAAAGGTTATGCTAAGGACCAGGAAATTTTACTTCAAGGTTTGTTGGTTCCATTTTTCAGAAGTTCTAATTTACTTCATAGAAAATTTGATTAGTGAGTCTGGTTGTTCTTACAAAAAAGTATTAGTGGCGTCTGTTATGGGACAAATCCAATTGTGTACAGACACAGATATCTAGCGCCATCTGAGACAATGTATCATAACTAGGGGTGTAAATTTAAACCGGGAAACCGGAAAACCGGACCGGACCGGACCGAACCGGACCGGTTGGTCCGGTTTTGAACCGGTCCGGTCCGGAACCGGTTCCTATTTTATGAAAACTGGCCGATTCCGGTCCGGTTCCGGTTCCGTAGTTTTTGGGACCGGACCGGACCGAACCGGACCGGTTGGAAAAAAAAATATAAAAATTAATTTATATATTATACAAAATATTTATATATATAATATATAATTATATGTTAAATTTTTATATATAATATATATAATTATATATCATATATGAAAAAATTTTATATTATAATTTATAAATAATAACATAAAATGTTAATCTTAAATATGAACATTTGTAATTTATTTGATCATATGTTATTAATATAATTATATATAAGATAATGTTGTTATAATTTATAAAATAAAAGTTTAATCTTAAAGATAAAAATTTAATTGATCATATGCTTTAAGCATAATATATATATTAAATTTTTAATAATATTTTATAATAAGAATTAACACTTTATTATATGTTTTTTACATTTAAAAAAAACCGAAAACCGGACCGGACCGGACCGGAAACCGGTAAAACCGGAAGTACCGGTTTAGGAGGGTAATCGGGGCGTAATCGGTTTTGAAAAATACAAAACCGGTACATACCGGTTCGGTCCTAGATTTTGTCCAAAACCGGACCGGACCGGACCGGTTACACCCCTAATCATAACATTAATGTCCAACCTGTTGTATGAATCTGCACTTATAGCTGTATATTATTCCAAGACATCTGAAACTATTATGTTTTGTTATAAAGATATGGGGGCATTGGAGGCAGTCGCATCTTATGAAAAATGGTTTGTCTATGGAGCTGAACAGAAACAAGCAGTTGAGGAGTACATTTCTTACTCGAGGTAAAGTGCACTTTTTGTTTACATTTCAAGGTGATATTGGTTTTGTGCAGTTGAACCTTTTGTTTTACCACAGCTCTACTTGAGGGTTTTGGTGATTCTTTTCTCTATCTATCATCAGGTGTTTATGAAACAAATTCAATAGGTCCAGGAAGGGGATCTATATACATTTATATTAAAGCAGATATTTTTCTGGAACATATGCTAGCGGATATAAGCAGGAGACTGTCAGTAATCTAGTATGAAAGTTCATTAGACAGTTGTAAAAAGTGGTGTGGATAAGATTCACCAAGAGACATTGATATCATAAAAGTTACTTTAAACAGTTACATATATATGTATGTATGTATGTATGTATGTATGTATGTATGTATGTTTATTTGGTATCATTGCGTTTATATTCAACTGACGAAAGAGGTATTTGAGGCTTGCCAAAATTGGTAATAGGATGAAGCTAGGTATACACGCCGATCAGAGTTGAGCTGTAGTTTGGGAATTTTGGTTTCAGTTCATTAGGATCAAATCAATAGCCTAGTGTGAATAGCTTCCATGCACTGATGTAACCTGCTTATTTGTGTCACTGGCAATTTAAAAGGGAAAAAAAGGAGCCAAAGATGCTCTATTGGAGTTTTGGATATTTCTAGGTCGTAGCATGAAAGGGTTTTTATTCGTTGCCTACTCGGTTACTCAAGTGGGTTGCTACGTCATAAGAGTAATTTATAAATTAGTAGAAGTACCTGCTGTTGATAATTGTAGACCTATATTAATTTGTGACAATAAAAGAAGATTAAAAATTACATTCGGAGATAAAGCAAAAGTATCCAAATGTATGCCAGAAGCCAAGGCTTTGTAGTTTGTGGTCTTGTTCTTGTTTGGTTACCGAGGTGCTTCACCATTTTGATGGGCTTTGTGCTTTGCTTGTAGGGCAAAAAGGCTACGGATTCAAAACTCTGCTCGTACCACCCCAAATGGAAGTAATGAAGCAGACATATAGCCAATGCATGGATAATGACACCGAAAACCATTAGAATTGGTGGGTAATCTGAGATGTTCTCAGTTGTTTTCAAAACTTCTTAGTTAATGGTGGACCCGGTAGAGTGCATTGGAAAATTGAAACCCACCAGATTTTTTATTTTTAGTGGGCAATGTTGGATTACTTGCTTATTTACTGACTTGGATGGCCAAAATGTGAGCCGTTTCATGTAACTCATATCGAAGTATTGATATTAGGTGAATTAGTGGATCTGTTTTATGCATTTCAAGGCTGCCTGCCTGCTATATTCCTAGTCTCAAGACTGACCAAATTCTTCTGTTTGTTTTTTGGGAGCAGGCGGCTAACAAGAATGTGAGAGATTTGGTTTCTTACATACGCTGAATGCACACTTTTGTCCGGTATTTTGAAGATATAGATGTTTAAATGTAACGCGGGAGGTTTGTTCATATAAATCGGTGATGGATTTAGATTAATTTTATAACTAGCTTTTATATCCATTTACGGCTGACTCCCAGTGACTGTTCCCTCTTTTGTATTTGTACGCTTCTCGTCTTTTTGTTTACCTTTTTTTGATTGTCATACTAATCATATTTCAATCTGTGTTAAGGGGAATTTCTTTCGGCTTCTAGGTTCAAGTCTCCGAATATTTATGAAAACAATTAGTGGGTCGAAAGTTTTATTTGTGATCTATATATCAAAAGAGAAATGATTTTTCTAATTATAGATTGAATAAGTGTTTTATATTTTTTTGAAAAAAATAAAAAATTTAATTTTTTAATATTAAATCTTAATATTTTTTCAAAAGAAGTGTATGGCATTTATATAATTATATGACATTATTAATTTATTTCATATCAAAATTTCATTTCTCATTTTCTAGTAATTTATCTGAATGTCTTCACATTAATAATACTATCTGAATGTTAGATGCGAGATTTTACTAATGTCAATCCCACCAATCATACGGTGTTCCAAGTTTTTTTTTTTTTTTAATGTGTTCCAAGCTTTTTAAGATTAAATAAACGAGTTTTGTTACGGAGCATTATTCTAAAAATGTATATATATTTTTTTGTAATTACTCGGTTAATAGATATGGATATATAAAATGGCACGTCATCTAAACATTAGGCGGTTGAGAGCCGCCCAAACGGCAATAGGTTGTTGGTCCACAGAAACAGCACTCTCTCTCCCAATCTGTGAGATTAAATTCAGAACGAGGCTGCTCTGTGAGAGATAAAAGAGTTAAAGAAACAGAAAGAGAATGACAGCAATATCTGCGGCCAGATCAGGAGGAACCATCCTCCACTCCTCCCACAACCGCTCCACTCTCTGCAATCGCCTCCGCTTTCTATCTCTCCATCTCCAAGTCCATCCACGTTCCCCACCTAGTCTCCACCTCCCACCTTCAAGACCACCCGGTCACTCCTTGTCCATTTCTCCTAAACCACATCGTTTCGTCCTCAGAGCCGTTGATTCAACCCAGGCCGCCTCGCTCTCCTCTTCCGCCGACAAAACCGTCGTCGCCGATGACGACTTCTCTCTTGCTAAGGTACTTGGCACTTGGCACTTGGCACGACTCACGCCGTTCTTGCTTTCATATTTTGTTTTTCGCTTGGTAAGGGCTTTTTTACGATGAATGCCAGTATTGAAGTGGGTGAGTAGTTTGCAAAGTCTAAATTAATAGGAATAACGAATATTGAATACCATTTTTCATTAACGTTATTGTTCCAAGTTCACCGGAAAATCAGTAAGGTTTTGTTGTGGCTAAAATTTGCAGGTTTCATTTGGTGTTATTGGCCTAGGAATTGGGATTACACTCTTATCGTGAGTAATTTATTAATCTTCTTTTCTTGTACTTATTGTTCTTAGAAAAATGATATGCCCTCTTACTATTTATTTATTATTATTATTTTTTTTTGTATTTGATTTTTTTTAAAATTTTTAATTTTATTTAATGGTTAAATTAGTGACTATTAATAAATTTATATATATTTTTAATTTTTTTTAATGATTAAGAATGTTAAAAAAATACTTAAAATAAAATAATAAGAAAATAAATACTATAAGTAGTAAATGGATAGTAGATAAATAGGGATCCTATCACTACCCTTGTTCTTAAAGAAAAACTTCATGCCCTATTAACAACAGGCGCTGCATTGCCGGAAAAATAATTCAATACTCCCGATGCAAAATTCACTTATCTTTCATGATGATGGACTCATCAATGTCATCATTATCTTCAATCGTTGGACCCTCTATTTATTTGCTTCCCAAAAGCATCCTTCCTATTAGAATATAAAAGAGTAATACTAGAGACAAGTCATTGTAGCAATGAACACTTTGTACTCACTACATGACTGTTTCTAGTTCTCTATTTTGTTTTTTTAGATTTGAGAGATGTGTGGTCTATATGATGTCACATCATGTGTACAAAATGGTTACTCTCAACAGTGACTACTATCTATATTTATTCAACATAAAATGACATCACAATAGATTAGTTAAATTTTTAATTTAACTACAGTTACTTTTAAAATAATTTTTAAATTTAAAAGTAACTATTCATATATCAAATATAGTTAATATTAATTATTTATCTCTTCATTTTTAATGAGAATTGAAAAAATATAATTAAAATATGATTATTAATTAATATATAATATTATGAATAGTAAAATATGATAAAATAAAATATTTTTGAAATTATTAATTACTCATTACTATATAATGAATAAATAGATAATTCAAAATAGAGATTTGATGTGAATAGTTAAAGTCAAATTTATCTGATATTATTTTATTATCATATAATGAAAAAATAACTAATTCAATATGAAGACTTATGTGAATGAAATAACTAAAAGTTAAATTTATTTTATATTCATAAAAAATATATTTAATTTTAACTAATTCATTGAGAGAGTACTCTAAGTACTTAAAGACTTGTGCAGCACGCCGTGTCAAAGCTTTTGCTGAACTCGTTAGTGTATATGTAGATTTCTTTCAATTTTATATATTCCTTTCTCATTCTATAGGTACGGCTTTGGGGCTTATTTTAATATCCTTCCAGGATCTGAATGGTCGGCGATAATGCTAACCTATGGTTTCCCTCTTGCGATTATCGGAATGGCTCTCAAGGTAATTTTTTTTTTCTTACATTTAATAACAAAAAAACATTTTATAATATTAATTTCTTCACTTTTATTACGTTTATTTGTATTGTTAATTTATTAGCGCTTCATATCTCAAAAAGAAAAGAAAGGAAACACCTTGCGGTCTGCTCGAATTCCTTTCCAGGATGGCATTGTGATCATGCCCTTATTTATTTGAATCTAGTATCGTATCTTGATTGATGGTGATGACTGTCAAGTGATGCTTCTTTGTGGTTCCATGATAGTATATAGCATTTTGTACGTTTTGCAGTATGCTGAACTCAAACCAGTGCCATGCTTAACTTATTCAGATGCACAGAAGTTGAGAGAAGCATGCGCCACTCCGATTCTTAAACAGGTACTTTAATCAAATGACTCTTCTTTGCTTACTCAAGCATGTCATCTTGAGGAAGTGGTCATTTTGAACATAAACATTCAGGAAGATGACCCTTTAAGATCCTTTGTTCAATCATTTTTCAGTGAAATGTATGCAATGATTTTGGGGTCTATGTAGCAATGCTTAGCCTTCTCAGTTGTCACATTTATTTTCCCCACAATCTTTGATTTTATACTAGCTACGCTGTATCATTTTTGTGTGTGTTTGTTTTGATCACTTCAGTGAGCCTTGTATTATTATCTGCTAGGCATTGCCTTTGTTTTCTTTATATTTATCTTCGTTTTCTGCACATTGAATAGGTCAGAAATGATGTTATAAGATATCGCTATGGGGATGAGCAGCATTTGGAAGAGGCATTGAAACGGATTTTCCAGTATGGTCAGGTATGTTTTCTAACATTCTGTTAGACTACCGAATGTGGGGTTTTTAATATGTAAAAAATGATCATATTACCCATGCAGGGCAAATCGGGTTGGTGCACGAGTGTGGGTTGCCTGTAGGAATGCTTTGACCCCTTTTTTTTTTTACTCCTGCTGTACTTTTCAGGGTGGAGGAATTCCACGGAGGAGTGCTCCAATTCTACAATCAATTCGTGAAGAGGTATATGCTTATCTTACTTGGATATTTGTTTTTTTGCACTAGTAGTTAGGGGTTGAGGTACTATCTGTCAACAAATTAATGTGACTTGTGAAGTAGGCATACTTATTGCTTGAATTTTTATTTGTTTTTCTTTCCTAAAAGGATTAACTCTCTTCTGCCTCAGCCTTACATTTAAAATTTATGAAAACCAGTTTTGGTGGTGGCAGCGGCTACTTCTTTAGGCATTACCATTTATTTTTGTTTTCATATCAAGTGCAGGAGTTTACCATTCCGGTTACCCGATTGTATAAATGAAATGTAGAGCCTCCAGTTGTCTAAGGTCCTCAAATTTTCATATCTTGAATTCACAGAAACTTGCTTAGCAGATTAGGTTTTTCTAGATGGGGCTTTTGATTGATTGGCATCTCAGCATAATGACGATTACCCAATTTATGCTGCCTTGTTTTACTACCATGTCTTAGGTTGCAGAAGATGGTAAATACTGTTTAGTCCTGGTATTTGAAGCGAAAGCTCTGGAGTTGTCAGATTTTGAAAAAAGACAGGTAAAGAATGCAGTGGAGCCTGCAGGATCTAAACTCTTTGGACCCTTGCACATCATAGTTTTGTTTGTAATCCTTAATGCAAGTACAGTTTAGTATAACGGCATACTAAAACCTTAATTTCCATTTATGGGCTTAGGCAAAATTTGCTTCATTCTTTGGACCGGGGATCACAGCTGAAGTCGGTAAGCACATTATGTTTAAATGCTTTGATTTAGATGGAAACATTCAAGGCTTGAAGAGCACAAAATCTGTTGCATGGCAAACCTTCTCATGCATTATAAACTTCTGCTTGCAGGAAAGAGTGGGGATAATCTATATGAAGTCCGACTTATTTCCAACACAAACTCCAATGCATCTCCTTAATAATGCAGTGTATGGCGGATTTAATCTAACTCGATCTGCTATATGGTTTGATTCACTCATTGCACTACAATAGTCCCTTGTACAATTTGTATAAAATGGGATTACATTAATATTATTAGGAACTTATATTTTTTAAGAGAGAAATACATAAAATCAGCTGAGAAGATGGATGACATTGGCTGTAATTGGATACCGTTGTGGTACTTTCTTCACTCATTCTACCAACTTATAAAACACTGCATAGATGTAAGATGCATAAACTATCCCCATCATTTTCTTTTAAGGGATTTTCTCTCTCAAGTGATAAGGGATAAGATTCTGGATATGTCTGGATGTATAATGTCTAGCCAACTAATGATAAAAAAAAAAAAGTGGTTGTCAATGGAAATGGGGTTTGAGTTTGAGCCGTATCCATCGGTATCGGTGGGATCATTAATTGGGTGAGTAGAAGCTGTTGGCCATGGGGGAGTATAAAGTAGCTTGGCATTTTATTGTGGTAGCCTTTATTATTCATTCCAAATGAAAATAAGAATATATATTTAAGAAAAGAAAGGTAAATAACTGCAAATTCTTTAAAACAAATTAAACTGGAACTTTGATGGTTAAATCGTTAACAAACAGTCCCAAGTTTTATTTAGTTAATCAAGATGAGTTCAAACTCAAAACTGTTCATCTTCATCAACCACACGCCTGGCTTCAATAATCTTTACTAATAGCATATGTAATAAACAACTAATATTATTAGGTTAAACGATCGGAGAAAGAACATTTCATTTCAGGTGAAGTATTTATCTTGTTAAATTTGCTTCTCCGTACGTGCCAGAGAGAGAGAGAGGGAGAGAGAGAGAGAGAGAACCATTCTGGCATTGCCAAGGCAGAAACAACAGCATGCACGTGAATCCAAAGCTGTCAGCGCATCTTAACCACAGCAAAAACAGAACACAGCAAAACTAACACACACCACTACGCACAGCAACAAAAAAAAACCCAAAATGAAAACAACCATAATAGACCCCATCAATCATCCCTCCACATGAGCGATCAATCTATTTTCCTATCAATCACCTTCATCGACTCTGCTAAATCCTGACATAGAGACAGAGGAAAGAAAATCTCCCCTCCCTCATCAGATATTCTCTTACCATTTTTGAGCCATTTCTTTAGCACCCTTTGAGATGTGTTAGACAGGTATTATACGTTCTTGTTTTCTGTTTTTCTCTCTGCCTTTTCTTTATCATCCATGACAAGCACCCAGCTTGCCTGCTCATTTGCCCTTCTTTCTTCTCTTTCTCCTCCTCCTCCTCCTCCTCTTCCTCTTCTCCTTTAGTTTCTTCTTTGGCTCTTGTTTCTTTCACTTCCACCTGCACTCCATGTGCACGCAAATCAATGCCTTATTTGATAGTATATTTCTGGACTAAATGTTCCCATATACTTGGGTAAGTTAGGAAACATAAGAACTAACATGAGCTTTCCACAAAAATTTAGGAAAGTCCATTTACTATGTTGTTGTTACATTGTTGGAAAGGCAAGGTAAAAGTCCAATCAACGAATCCACTGGAACTAGCTAGGCTCTCAATCCCATGCTAGTTGGGAATCCTGGAGCTATAGAAAATTTTTATTCATCCTACACACACCACACAGTTTTTTTTTTTTTATGAATTCAATTAATTTGAGAACAATAAAATCAAAAAATAATTTAAAAATAAAATAAAAATAAGTTCGGTGTATGAAAATAATGAATAACAAAACTCATCTAAAGTTAGGTTAGGTAAAGTCAGACCCATCCGAGACTCAAATATAATATAAATATCACACAATCTCAGCCTAAGCTCTCATTTCTGTAAAATCTCAGCCCCAAGCCCTCAAGCCTGAGATCGATCCATGCAATTTTGCATGAGCTTAGTTTTAGTTTTGAACAGCCCAATTCTAATGACTTACAACTTTTATGTGGCCTACACTAAAGAGTGAGAAACATGGGACACAAGGTAACATTTAATATTATTGTTTACTGAAAGAAAAAAAAAACTATGTTGTTTAGTACTACAAAGGACTTGCAAGGCGAGTCAACTCAGAATGATGGTATATATATAGATTTTCACTTATGATAAAAACAACACATACAATTATTTTCATGTATTTTTGCACAAACAACCAAGCGAGTCATGTACAAGAAACAGTTATAAACATTTGTATATGAAATGTCTAACGGAGATTTTAATCATATCTATTAAGAGTTATGTTAAATACAGTCACTTTGACATATTCATTGCACACTTTACTAATGTGATGATTGACCAAATGAGTTATTTTATATTAAAAAAATGATATAACAAATCACATTAATAAAATGTACAAAAATAAAATGTACAAAAAATACACTTTGTGACTATGATATTCACTTTGCGACTAGAATGCGCAAAAAAGTGACATAATTTTTTTATTTTCTCTAAAGTCATTGAACAAAACAACCACAATTTACTGCTGCAGTACATAGCATAGCCTAGGACTGTATAGATGACAAAATCTACTCAGTATGAGGTACAATTTACTTAAATCTAGTGCCAAGCCCAAATGGTTTGCCTATATTGTGAATGCAGGTGCCATGATACCCTAAATGGTTTGATACAGTACAATCATTTTCAATGCCCTACCCTGAACGCTTGACTTGTTTTCCAAAGAGAAGAAAGGAACAAGAGCGAGCAGAGCAGTCCTTTTTCATTAGCATACAAAGAATCTCCAGTGGCTCACATAAAACAAAGGGAAGGGATAGAACATGAACACGGAGTTCAAAACAATGGTTAAAAAGTAAAATTTAAAATGGTTAATTTCTTTTTATACATGTTTCTGAAATGGAAATTGTATTATGTATTTTTCCTTCTTTCTTTTTTTTTCCCTATAAAAGTATGTAGCCGGGTCATCTGGATTTTTGGAATCCGAAGAAACACTTTCATTGCCAGAACAATGTTTAACAAAGACAGACAAGCACGACTGTATGGCTGGAAAGCTGGCTATGGGGGGCTAAACTGGGGTGAGATTTGCATGTACGTCAAAACTAAAGGACCTATATCATCCAGTAGTACCCCCACCTTGTAAGGGTACAGCACAATTATATGACACCATTCAGAAAAATCCTGATTTGATTGTCCCCATCTTGAGAAACGCACCATTCATTTTGAAGAACCTTTTTTCTTTTTCTTTTCAGTGGGGTGGGGTGGAAAAAGGAGGATCCATATCATTAGAATTAGGAGGACACATACATATCTTAAAAGAAGGATGTGTAATAATTCTGTGTCCCAAGTTCAACATTTTTTTTATATATCCAAGTCTTGAACTACAGTGTCCCATATATTTGCTATCAATTACTGCGGTTCTTTTAATAAATGTGTAAAGTTAACCTAAAATACAATAATTTCATTTTTTTTTATCAAAGCCCAAAAGAGACTACTGAGTTTGCATGCTATGTTATGATTTTCGTTGTCCCTACTGACCAGTCTGGTTGCCGAGAAAATAGTGGATCCAAAATTTCCTACCCCAGCCTCCTCTTGCCCCCACCAAGGAAAAAAAATGCATATACTTACAAGTTACAAGTTTTATTACATATAGTTATTTTTATATATTTTTTACGCACTTCATTTCATTAATATGATTGGCCAAATAAATTATTTTATATTAAATAAAAGTGACGTAACCAATTACATTCATAACATGCATAAATAATTGGTAAAAGTGACTGACATAGATTTTTTGTTAATATGAAACCATTGACAATCAAATTATAAATTGTAAAAAGCTCAAATGAAAAATCTACAACAACACACCTCTTGCTTGGCTTTTATTTTTGCATTCGAATGAGGTGAATCAGCACCTTCCTGCCCATATCGGTTTATCGATCTCTCTATGATGGAAGGGGTCGAAACAGGGCTAGGACTGCTTGAACTAAGATCAGGCGGTGTGCTTTGAGTCCCTACATCTCTTGTCGTACCCTCTGTTCTCTTTTCTGGGTAGAGAAAGAGTAAAGATTTATCTGTCTAATCCAACTCAAACAATCTCTTCTGAGCACAAAAACAAGAAAATGCTAGCACAAAAAGGCGAAGTGTTTGAACCTGGAATTGGCAATTGGAGAACTAAACCTTCTTGCTCAGAAGTTGAAGGCTTTGTTTGGCGTTGTCGTGAATGGGAAGGGTGAATTAGAGGCGCAGACATGGTGATTCCGTTTGTTAAGTTACGAAATGATCTTCCACTTAGTGTTTTAGCAGACAAACACTCCATTGGAACCTCGCCCGATAATGGGTTGCATATATACTTTTCTGCTTCATTCCACTTGGAGTTCAAAGCAAATCCGTCTGGAGATAAGCACTCCCAACTATAATAGCCCGACCTTGCCTGCAGTGCTGCACAAAGGCCGCCCACCAGATCATGTATTAAAAACCCAGACGAAGTATTAGTTTTAAAAGAAGAAGAAGAAAGATATACCTCTTGAGAATTATCATGATCAGTTTATTCGTACCTTTAAGGGCAGTGGTAAATGAATATGTTGAAGGGTCAATTTCATCTGCGAGAAAGAAAATGGAGGATTTGAGAGAAACAGTAAATGAAAACCAAGTTCTGCATGAGAGAGAGAGAGAGAGAGAAAGAGTGTAGTGGTATATTATACCTTTTAAGGTGTAGCCAGGTGAAGAAGCAGTGCTTGAAATAGTTAAGTTTGATCTGAAAGACCTTGTGTCTTCTCTGAAGCTTCTGATTTTCGATGCTGAAAACCTTCTGGAAAAAGTGTTCTCGCGATTGATACGGGCCTTGAGGTCCCATTCTCTCAAATTGAACTCTGATTCATCTCTTCGACGGGCATGTTCCATGGTGGTGGAGGCCATGAAAGTGAGCTATGACTGGACTTTCAAAGCTCTTAAATTCTCCCAACTTCTCAGTTTGTTTAGTTTTCTATGCGCATTACTTTTATATATTAACTGCTTGCCACGTCTCCTAAAGTTACCTCAAATAATTGTTAAGGTTATGGTTTAACTGTTTGCAACTGTTCCAAGTGTTTAGTACTTTTGTCTTAGATCTTGTTACCGTCCATTTTAAGTAGTTATCATTTTAATTGAGAATGACAAAACTTAGGATAACGAATCATATTTTTCACTTTAGTTTATAGTTTCCACATCACTAATCTTTGGATGCAACAATTTTATGAGTGATATTAGTCCCTTTCTCCGAATTTACGCGTGACTTGATCGCGACCAAGTGACACGCCACATGCTTCGACGAGGAATTAGGGTCATTTCCAAATGTGTCCTGTTGCAGGGCCATTCACTTTTTGCATAAAACGTGAGGTTTGTGAAATTGCAGAAAAAAAAAGGCTCACATTAGAAAGGACAACTTTTGTCGTGAATATGTTTAAAAAAAGAGTTTTGCTACTCATCATTTCACACACTACACTTATTTTTATTTTATTTTTTTATTCTTATTAAATTAATTGAGTTCTTTTACTCGTCATCTATATACCACATACCTGCTAAGGAAAAAAAAAATTATGTGTAGTGCATAATATAAGGATGATGAATATAATTTTTCTTAAAAAAAAGGGCTAACAATAAACTAATTCCGCTTTAAGTTGGGTTAAATATGTAGTTCCAATCTTGTGACTTGTGACTTGTGACTTGGGGGTTGCAATGATATAATATTCGTTTCCTTATTAGGAAACTCCTTTTATGTTTCAGGAGAGAATATGATTGGGTTTGGGCATTTCATTGATGAAATTGACCGAGGAGAGTCAAGACTGTATTAAATTAACAATCAAGTTGCATACAAGGTTTGATTCTCTGCAAATGGATAATCTTTTACTTGGAAAATGATAAATAGGAAAGACACCTAACATTATTCTTATAATGGATACATAGAGAGCAGCTAACAAAGTGAATCCATGTGCTGCTTCCAATGACCTCATCCAGACTGACACTTCATAAAGATTGAAAGAAACTACAGAATTATTGCAGACCTTAATGACAAACAAAAACAATGGATCTTCTGGCTAATTGAGAGAGTAGAGAACAATCTTTTGCGGCAACATGTTCAAGTTGCAACAGACTGAGACCAAAGCCAACAGATTTTAGTCCCATACAAAGATATATAGGGGTCCCTGAAGACAGCTCGTACAAGTTTTGAAGTTGTGATTAGGAAGCTTAACCCCATATAATCTTGGATAGAACTTAAAAATCATGAATTCAGAAAGTTCAAAGCATATATACTTCACTCTTTGACGTGATCGTTTAGATTCTTGACACATGGCAAAATCAGTAAAGAGGTGAGAGCCTATCCGATTGCCACTCTTTGAGGATATGGTCATAACTCAAAAGACAAGTTGATCGAGTAGATATTATTGTTGGGTTGTTTTCAGTGTGGTTTGGAAACAGGAAAAAAGAGTGGAAATGAGTAGGATGTGGAGGTGGGGGACTCTTTGGGGTTGTGCTTGTGCATGTGGGTATCATCATCGTTGTGAAAAAAAGTGCGGGGTTGGAGGAGGAGCTGCTTCAAATTATGTGGAGGAGCAGGTCGGGGGGGGTCCTAACTAGGGCTCATCATGGCCGTCATTCTTTGTCCGATGTGTATGCAAGGTACATTTCACGAAAGCGACTGCTTCTTAGGGTGTCAGATTGGTTCCATCTACTTCATTTAATTTTCTATTTTCTAGTTTTTTGCCCTTTCCAAGGAGTTATCTTTATTCTTTTATCCCCTACCATCCTAGGTAGTTGTCTCATATGTTGTTCTTCTCGATCTTCACAAGATTGCAATTTGCCCTTCCATTATAGATGGAGAGAGTGCAACAGAGAACAGAAAGAAGAGGTGAAAACGAAAAAGGGGAAAATACTGATTGTGAGTTCCATGAGTGAAAACGAACCTCTCTGGGCTTCATTATCATGTCACAGTTTGTATATCATCTGCCGAAATGTCAACTCAGGCAATTTTTCATTCACGTTTTCTCTGACCTTCCCATTGTCACGTTAGGAAGAAAATGAATCTGGATTTCACCTAACAAATGTTAAATATTCTGAAGAAACCTGCAATGAATGATTACATGGGCTTTCATCTAAAATGCAAGTTACCTTTATCTTCAATTATGGGAAAGAAATATCTAACCCGGTTGCATGACACTCCGAAAACAGGCTATCTCAACCGCAAAGAGTAGAGGGAAAAATAGTTGATAATTGATCAAAGTTTCACAAGTTATTCGAAAATTACCAAATATGCCATTCGGAATTACAATTTATAAGCATAACTACCGCATTGAAACGGGTGACCACCCCCATTTATCTGTGCCAATTAGTTTAAACAATTCCAAACCGAAAGAGTTTTACAGACCTGAATGTAAAGGAATATTATGGAGTTCCATCCAAATCATACACAATCTTGCAACAGATAAAAGCAACTTATGATGGATCATATCATCGCCAGTCCTCCAGTAGACAAGCTTGGACTTGATGCGAGCTCCAAAATAGGGGAAAACAGATGAACTGCTGCAACAAGTTCGCATCTGGGGCGAAGTTGTCTTGCAGCTCATGGAAGCAGGATGTGTAGCACAGAGGTGGCTTTGAGCTGTTATAAAACTTGATCTTCAGAACTCCGAGACGAGGAATCCAACTGGTTACCATGATTCTATACTTCCTAAAAGTTGTAGGAATAACAAAAATCCTCATAAAATTTAATGAAGTCAGGCATAAGATGCAAACCATTTCACTGAATTCAGAGAGAGAGAGAAAGAAAACCATTCATGGAACCATTTATTAAGGATAATTCTGGAATTAAATCAGGCAATTGTATTAGTCATAAAACCTAATTTTAATGTCAATTGAGGGCCAGTTTGAATTGAGAGGTGATCTCACTCCTATTCACAAATTTTAACTCACAAATCGCATTACTATTCACAAACCATCTCAACTCATCTCATCTATGAATCCAAACGGGTCAAATAATGATAACATCTCATCTATGAATCCAAACGGGGCCTAAGTGATGATAAAAGTGGGAAACATCCAATACGTCAGCACTTGGCAAAATCAAACCCAACTCAGAGGCTGAGGTGGATGCTGCAATAGCTCATGTTTCCGAGGATTTATATAGAAGCTAAGAAGAAATTATTAATGACAACTTTTTGGGATCCAGCAACAATAGTGAAGCAACATAAAATAGGTAATTTGGTTTGACAAAATGGTTACTTGCCAAAAAAAGAGTTGCCGCCAACTTGGACATAATGTGACCCTTCAGTCAAAATGACAAGGTTGAAGCCAATTCCTTTAGTTTATCATCAGTATGCACCATATAGATACAACCTTTTTTATATTTCCATATACCTCCAACAGCATGTCAAAGTATTTCTTGACATCTCACTCAAATAAACAACTACAGAGCCATAAAACATCTGATACAATGAAAACAGAGTGTCATGCATACCTTCAAGAGCTCTGCAATTGTTGAGGTTTCATGCACCAATAAATAAATGAGGCAGCTGCAGCTTGTGACTCAACAACATAATGAAAGCGAACCATGGTAATCAGAGGATGCATGAAAATCAACTGAAATTCAGGATAACATGAATCAAGTTCTAAACCAGGGGTAGGTCGTTCTATATTTTACAGAAAATATGTGACAAACCTGCATTATAATTTAAAAGACTTACCGGGAGCACAGAACAATTGATCCAGGAACCCACTCAAACTGGCAGACATCATCTATTAGCTCCTGGAACATAGCTTTCCTGAAAATAACCAGCTTAAATCATAACAATAAGAGAAAAAATAATATAGGGCAGGAAAACAGGTCAAGCTACTAACCACTAAAGATATAATCGCTGAGAACCTGAGCAACTTTAGGAAATTGCATATGCATACAAGTTTCCTGGTCAACAGGGATAAACATTAGCCAAAACAATAAATAGAGAGGGAGGCAGGGATTACAGCAGCATGTGGCAGAGCAGAAATCAGAAATTACTGACCAGAAAAAACTTTTTTTTTTATGAGAAATATTTTATTGATATTGAAATAGGCATAGCCCAAGTATATCGACCAGAAAAAACTCCATGACAAACAATGTTTGATACATTGTTAGGCAATTGGGCGCATTTCTATACAGTTACCCATTTAGTTTGATACAGTAGTTGGTTTATTTACAAAGTTCTAATTCAGTCCCCAAAAAAATAAGGTTCCAAGTTCATCCATAAAATCCTTAATTGTAAGCAATATAGTCTTTTATTCCATGCCATCACAAAAGGTGATGACAATGACATGACTCTTTTGCATATTGACCACAATCAATTTTTGTAATGAAATTATTAGTTTTACTTATAAAAAAGTTCTAGTGACAAAAGGACTAAATAGCTCAGAGTTAAAAAATTTCAGGAATGAAATCGAAACCTTTTAAAATACAAGACTAAATTCAAACTATCAAACATCGGTATGGCACTTCTTCTTTACAGATTATTTTTAAAGTAAGAAATCCAGAGATTACCTTGTCCAAGAATCAAAACAGCATTCGAAGCCAAAGGAATAACATCTTCTACCCTTTCACTGGTGAAAATTGCCTGACTAACTAACAGACAAACAGAAAATAATTAGACTTGCCTCTTCCTAATATTATATATATATATGAGAAATGATATGTGATACCCCATATGATAAGAGGATAATGTAGGTGGTGTATGGGATCCCACATTGCTTAGGAATGAGAAGTTATTGCTCTTTATAATGTTCCAATGGAACTCTAATTGTATCATTGACTAGTCTTTTTGGAGTATAGGCCATGTGGTTTGAGCCTTTCATTGGGGCGTTACAAATGGTGTCAGAGTATATCCCAACCAGAAATATGGGACTTAAGCCGTGCCACCTATAACGGATAGGCCCAACAAGGACGTCGGGAATTTAATTGGGAGGGAGGGGGGGAGATTATGATATCCCATATGATAAGAGGATAAGGTAGGTGGTGTATGAGATCCCACATTACTTGGAAATGACAAATTCTTGCTTCTTATAATGTTCCAATGGAGCTCAAATTGTATCATTGACTAGTCCTTTTGGAGTATAAGCCATGTGCTTTGGGTCTTCCCTTGGGACGTTACATGATATTTGCAGTCCTGGAGTGTGGAGTTCCCATGTACTCCCTTTGAAAAAAGTGAATAAATCTAGGATCCACATAAAAAAAATTATTTTTTTAATGGTGGCTCCCACTTTTTAGCATTACCCGTCAAAATGAGTTCTTCACATCATACAACTCCACTATGAGGGTCAAATCGATAACAAATGCTACATTGGAAAGCATTTGCATTCCCTAGGCAAACAAATAAGCAGGTATGTTCTAAATGCCTAAAAGGCAAGTATATCATTCTGAGTAACCAGAAAATTATGGAATCATGAAAACCTGAGATTTGCATTAACTTTTCTTCACTTTCCTTTCTTTCATTCTCGTTCACAGCAGTGTCCATGTCAGATGCTGCCATCACGTGCACAGAATAATATCCATCAGATATCCAAACAGTTTGAGTCCCTGCAAAGTGATGGCACATTCATTTAACGGTGGAGAGCACACACAGTGACTCATGAGCACATGCTTTTAGTGCTATCAAAAGTCAAAGATCTAAAAATAAAGTGGATTGGCATAACATGTGTGCTATAATTTTGTTCTCTGCTCTTTCTCCCTCCTTCTGTGCTATAACAATTGCTCTCTCTCTCTCTCTCTCCCCCCCCTACCACTGTGTTACAGCATTCACTCTCTGCTCTTCCCTCCCTGTGTGCTACAAAATCTGCGCTCTCTCTCACACTCTTTCTCATATAAACCAAGCACAAAGGCCAGACTACTCATAATTCAACCCCTTAACATGTAGAGTGCCTGGCTCTCTCAGTTCCTGGTTGCAAATGTCCCCAACCTCCTCCCCCCTCCCCTTCCTCAAATCACAGCTACATCAAAATTCATAGCAACTTTGGTAATGAAGCAGTCTAACATGAAAATATCTGCCGAGACAATTCAAAAGAAGAATTGAAACTTACTTATAGAAACATCAGGAAGAATAGCCAACTTTTGCACTTTCATGATGTGGGGCAATTGCTGCATGTGAAAAGTATCAGATCCAATGGCAGAATTGGATAGGTGCAATAGGTGTAAATCTCCGGCTGAGTCCAAGATTACAAATTTTTTTGGAGACAACGCCTGGATGGAGATTGCCTTTACCAACATAAGTAGCATTCTAGTGGATGATGAGGATCCAACCTCATCAGCTGCAAATGGCACAAACATTGCACCTCCTTCACTAGAGTCTTGTCTCAATCTAATGGAACTCTGCTTCACTGCAGATTAAAATGCACAATTAGCTGAAATACTAAGAACCAGTGGAAGCAACCTAGCTGAATGAAGACATGTGATCAGATAGTCAGTATTCTGCATTCATGGAAATACTAAAGAAAAAGAATTTAGTGACCCGTCTACTAGCTAGAGGTTCCATTTGAATAAGAAAATCATGACAGATAACCCCTAATTAAAGTCTTCTTTCTAACAATCAGTAATTTACCATCTAGAGGCATCCTTATGTATTAACCAAAGAACAGCACCTTGATTAGGTAGTACCTGGTCAAAATACCTAAAAAACAATTTGTCAGCGGAACGTACATGAAAAGATAAATTTGCAGCAAGTAGTGCACAAGTATTGCACGAGTATGTACTGCACAAGTATGTACAGCAGGTTGTCCACACTTAGTTAGCCATAAGATACAGTAAAACCGTATTATAGGACAGGCAAGCCACAGCATAAGAAGAAACATCGCACATAATGATACTAAGGTTCTTCAAATCACATCACTTAAATGCTGTAGTAAAAGGGAATAAAACCAAGATATGTAGCAAGTGATATGCTTTCGATGGTAAGACTATTAGATTAACCCAAATCCGCCCCAGCTGAAGCTATAGTTATATTTTATGGATATTAATATGCATTTGAAATTTGGCATACTAAGGAAATTGCCAGTTATCATGCTTCCAATCCTTTTTCTTCTTTTTTTCTCCTTTCAATCAAACCAGCATACACATGAATATTGATAGCAAATCTCAAGAGAAATACTTAATTTTTGAAGCCAAATATCCATTTATATGCCTACTCCATATCAAGAATAATCATTGATATAAACCCAAATTAAAAAATAATAATAATAATAATAATAATCCTTTGGCTCCCATGGGACACCCAAAGAGTCACTTTGCAGCATCAACTCTCAAATTCCCCCACCCATTGCTTATTAATAGATCTCCTGCAACCAACCCATATTCCTGTGCTTTTATGCAGCCTATCAATCATATTTTTTCATCGTAAAATTTTGTCAATATCAAAGAACAGCTACTGTAAAAATTACAATATGATAGAATCTCTAAACACTTTGTTCGATGCATATGATGGCAACAAAAAGAGGAATATCAAGATCAATCCCTGCTATTTAGCAAGGTAAGAAGAAGCGATTGTTTTCTTTTCCCGATGATTTTTCTTTTCATATACAGTTGTTTCCATAGAAGTAGTATATTTCCCATTGAAAGCTCAGTTTCAAAGGATCGCGGGATCTATTTTGACAAGAAATGAGAAGCTGTATATTAGAATTTAGACCGTCATGGAATTCCAGAAGCTTTATTTTAGCCATTTCATAGACTTCTCCCTCTCTTTCTCGCAAGTAATACCATCTTATAGACTTGTAGAGTACTAAATAAATATGCATAATTATACATATATGTGCATGCATATATATGTGTGTATAATATATATATATATAGCAGGCTTCTTCGAATGTGATATACCTTCTACATTTCAAGCTTTAGAGAAACAGAAACAGAAACTGAACCCAAAGCTTTCCTAATGTTAAGTACGGTTTTTCCCTTTCCATACATGAATAGGATATTAACATTATATTACTAGTATTTTCCAGCTCTTATCGGATTTCAAGGCTAACTACAGGATTTAGCACACGTACTTAAAGGATTGGAAAATCAGCATTGCCATGTATGAAACTGAAATCTATTGCGATGTGACAAAATAGTTAGTTCTACAATAAAAATCAAATTTACTTAACGAGAGCTACTCAATTATTTTCCAAATTAGCAACACCACTCAACATGGAGTACATAGAGCAATATTTCTCACTCGGAGTAATGTATAGAGCTCACACACTTACCAGATTCGCAATGCTTATCAATCCTCCCATCCAAATAGCCATTCCTAGTAACCCTTGAAGCTCCTTCAACACCACTTTGGCCACCTCTGTACTTGGTATTATCATCCCCAATTTCGCCATTCGGTAAATGCAATCCTCGACCTTCCGATTTCTCATTCAATAATTTCCCATTTGTCAAATTCATATCCGAACTCGAATAATTCCTAACCCGGCCTTTGACGAGGGGCCTCAGATTGAAAACCCTAACCCCGTTTTCCTCCCCCAAAATCAAGGACCCGCACGAGATGCTAATCGAGAAGACGGGCTTGGAGCACTCAATCACAGCGCTCCTCATCAATTTCACAACCACCCCATCATCCTCACCTACAGTTCTTACCGCGAAAACCAAAATTCTCGAGCTCGAAATAGAGTATATAGCGAAGAAATTGACCGACCCAGAGAGCCGAACCGAAACCCCGTGATTCACATCGACCAAGACCCCCAATTTATCATCGAACCGAAGACCTCTCTGATTGCAAACTACCTGGGCTCTGGCGAACGCCTTGCTCTTCCGCACTAGAACATAGAACCGGAGGAGAACCTGGGACCCACCTCTGTACGGACCCGATACAACAAAAAGAGTGCGTGTGTTCGTAGGGTTAGGGCTAGGATTATGGTTAGGGTTTTGACTTTGGAGGAGAATGAAGGCGGAGGAGGAAGAAGGAGGAGGAATGATGGTTTGAGGGGGAGGGAGGGAGGATAAAGAAAGAGGGGAGAGAGAAGGGTAAAGAGAGAAACAAGAGTCGGAGTGCATGAGGGCTAGAGAGAGAGAGTGGGGTTCGAAGAGGAGAGAGGTTATGGGAGGCGGGAAGGAGGAGAGGGGAGGGTTGGGGAGCTTCAGCTTGGAAGCTTGGACAACAACCATTAGAAAGGCAGACTTGGAGCCACTGAGCTTGGAATCGGAGTTAGAAGAAAACGCATCTGGTTGCTGTTCAACGCACCATTTTTCTCCACAATTCCATTTTTTTTTCTGTTACCGTAGTAGATCCAGAAATTTTAATGTTTAATGGTTTTTAAAGTTTTTTCAAGTCTAATTGAAGTCTATCTATGATTATAATTAGAAATTGAAGTCAATATGTTAGGTTAAGATGATAAGATATTATCTATAATAAATGCCCATGCCAAGTCACATGCTAATGCTCTGCAGGTGGCCATGCCAGCTTCTTCTTGAATGTGGTTACAAAAGTTCATTTGGATTAACAATTTGAATGTTTGGTTAAAATGGGAAACGATGAAAATGAAATTCTTTATATAATTATGTGCATGTTTGAGATTGTGATGAAAAATATAGTTTATAATTTTAATATTTATAATTTATAATTTAAATAATAAGTTTTATTATTAAAAATGTATTTATTATTTAATAATTATATATTTAAAATATTTTCAAACATATTACATTTATTTAGAAATAAATTAAAAAAATATTTTTTAATATAGAAATCACGATTATTTAAATTTTTAAAGATTATGATTATATCCTTTAAAGTTTGAAAAATTATAATAATCTGAGAATTGTATGAATATTTTTATCTATCTATTGATAGTTTTTTTTTTATTCAAATTACGTTCTGTATTATTCAAAAAAATATATTTGAAGAAAAATATAAAAAATGATATTTTTCGTCAAACGTATTTTTTAACTTATTTAAAATTAAAAATATTTTAATATGTAACATTCAAACAATCTAAATTTTTTATTAACAAATTTTTTAAATTATTTAAATATTTTTTAGAGATTCCTACTACAGACCTAAACAGATATTATATTTTAACTTACAAGTGCTTTATAAAATAATTTTTAAAAAGTAATTTTAACGCAGGTCGCTGGTGGACCCTTCTGACAAAACATGAACGGGCTGAAACAGATAAAAATCCGACCCATAAGACAAAGCATAATAAAAGCTTAAAACGCCAATGCGGACCATAGTGATATAGTTATGATTTTGGAAAATGCTAGTTTATCTTCTTATTTTGTCCTCTTACTTTAATCACTTGTTTATTTAATTTTTTTTTAAATTCTAAGAAAATGATTTTTAGTATATTTATATATTTTGTTATTTTCTAAAAATATTTAAAGATGTTAAAAAAATATAAAAATAAATAAAAATCTATATTTTATCTATTAGTCAGATTGAGAAGGCTACTCTGACCAGTTAAAAAATATAATATCATAGCCCACTCTATGATATTATATTTCTGCATAAAATCATGGATATCAGAGTCAGTTAAAACTTCAAACAAAAATTAGTCCGACTAAAAGGATTTATATAAATTAAGTTAATTAAGGGAAATAATATATAAATTTGTAACGATCAGAACAAGAAAGAATGCATCGTTGGCATGCGCGGGAAGAAAAAGAGAAAAGAGCGGAGAAAAGAGCGGTGCTACTCCCGCTGCTGGGAGCTCCTGTTAGTGTTTTTGGAATATTTTTTTTTATATTTTTTTATATGTATTTTTTTAATACATTTGAATATATTTTTAAAAATAAAAAAATATAATAATATTAAAAAATACTTAATTAATTATTAAATAAAAATAAATAAATAACTCACAGCGATAGAAACTAACGGTAGAAACTAATGGTAAGAATAGTATTTTTTTTTAAAAAATGTTACTTTCGAAACTCGTGAGTTTTAATAATGTTAAATGTTATCGTGCGTAAATATTATATAATTATTTTAAAAAATAATAAAATTTATTATTAAAAAATCAATTTTATTTTTATAGAAATTTTATATTTATATTTATTTTTTAAATATTTACACGATACTTACATTACAATTATCATTTCTCACGTAGTTATTAGTGTATCATTGCCCTTTGTTTATTTGTCGCGGAGCCCATGTTGATTCAGATTTATTCTTGGACTTCGTGGGGGCGAGCATTGGGCTTGTACTCTATAATCTTGATAGAAGATTGGGACGGGGTCTTAGGGCTAATTTGTTAGTATTTTCGGGTATTTAATTATTAAATATTATATAAATATAAAATATTTTTTAATTTTATTATTATCCAAATAAAAAAATTATACACGTCATTTTCACATTACACACAATACTTAATTTTTTATTTTTTTTATTAAATATGTAGTGTATAAATAATTAATAGAAGAAATCAATTAATTTATAAATAATAAAATCAGAAAAATTAAAAAAAAAAAGTATAATGTGTGAAGATAAGGAGTAGTAAAGTTTTATCCAAATACAAAATCCAATACAAATTTTTCAAACTTTTAAACAAAATATAAAAAATTATACAATTTTTTTAAATATTAAAATAAAAATAATATTCAAATAATTTTTTAATTTTATAATATTTTTGTTCAACTCTTTGAAGAAGCATGGGCCTTTTATTTTGTATTTTTGGGCAAAAATCGTGTAACACGTTTATCTAGAGTACTGATTAATATATGTTGCTGTCGTGTAACACGGTCAATTAATTAACAACTTATGTTGGCCACGAGCAATTTATCAGATAGTGTCAATTAGGTCACGTTTTTTTTTCCTGCCGTCTTGCATGCACGACAGAGAATAGGTAAAATTTTAGGCAATATTTAAGTTTTAACTGATACGTCACTTTTTACTTTTTACTTTTTACTATCTCGTTCAAAACTTAACAACACGTTAGATTAGCTATTAAACTCAGAATAAAATGTTGTTTTTTTTGTTTATTTATTCTTTTTTATCTGTTTTTTTAATACTTGTATCTAATAGTTACATTTTTTTATTTAATTATTATAATTTTTTTAAATACATTTTTCAAGCTTATTTTTTAGAATCTAATAGTTATATATGTTGTTAACACCTAAAAATAGTACAACAGGCTGAAAGGGAAGAAAGATTCATTCTCGGACTGTTGAGACTATTCGGGCCTCAATTAGCATAGTGTAGAGTCCTCGGCAGTGATCCAATACGGTTGTATGGTATCAGTGCGTACATCCATGATAATGAAATGAGAAATATAGCTTCTGGTAGAGATATCGTCGCTGGAATTCCTGAGGTGAATAAGCCCACGAGGAGAAGCCTGGCCAAAAGTCTCTGAAGTCGTCTGGTTTCCTCTTTTTTATCTTCTGTCCCCTCCTTCATGTCACATCGCCTCTCATTTATGTCTCATTCTCTATTTTCCTCTTGACACCATTCTTAACATTTTGTTCCCTTCCTTTTATATTGGGCTGAGTCTTAAAAACCACTTTAGGCATGATACATTTTATCCCTTCCGTATATCATTCTATGTAATTTTATTTATTTTACTAAAATTCTCAATACTTATATTTTATTGTTTTACCTTGTTTTGTTAATAAAAAAAACTCTTCAATTCACGAGAGTACTCATACAATTGTTGAATATTCTATTTATATATTCGAGACTGATTATAATGCTATTCATGGACAATAAAAAACGATGTTTATTAGTATGCATTTAAAAAGGGGAATTGAAATAAAAGTAGCGTCAAAACGGTTTAAAAAATAAACATATAGAATGCACATGGGCGATATATAAAGTGGCAACAAAAAAAGATATAATACATTTGATAAATGATAAGAAAAAAGTTTTGGGATGAGAAAAATAATATTAAAAAATAATTATCTAAGCTACTATACACTTAGATATATGTAAAAGTAGTGTAGTTAACAGATTCGTTGTTTTCTTGTTCTCGCCTTTAGCTGTAAAAAGAAAAGGAAAATATTTTGTTATAGGGTGATTATATAAAAATTTTTTATAAATTGATATATTTTGATATGATTTGTTACATTATAAAGTTATTTTTATAAAAAAATTTATTCATTATCTCTACACTATATACCACTCATAATTTTTTAATTTTTAATTTTGTTTTTTTATTAAATATATAGTTTATGAATAATGAATATATAAGAATTTAATAAGATGAAGCTACGTTTAAAATTATTTTTATGTAATTCTTGTATGACTCTCGGTGGGACCACACACATAGATACATACATCTACTGGGAGACGGCAAATAGATTTTGGTTTCCAATCGTGCAAGCATGCACCGACTCTTCGAAACAGAAATTTGCAAACAGCACTTAACATTAGCGGCATCTATCAGTTGGTGAAGTTGAAAATGGTGGCATCGGGCTCACAGGCATTAGCCGCAGGGGTGGGCTCGACTGCTGGGTTGGGCTCACCGGCTTCACGACGAGCTCCTCTGGAAGGTCCTTGATGCCCTTCAAGAAAAACGTGTAGAAGAGCTTAAAGGGAAACACAAGCTGTTGTAGCTTAACCTCACCGTACACCCCCTCGAAGACCCCTGATCCACCTGTCACGGCCAGATACGTGTCCTCGTACGTCAAATAAGCTCCTTGCACTGATATGTGACCGTATCCCCCGAAGTAAAAGCTGAAGATCGCCTCGTACCGGTCTCCTTTCTTTTCCGGTTTGTTTTCGATGAGAATGCATATTCCCGCCGTGATCCCCGCCCGCTTTTGCAGGTCTCCAGTATACACCTATTATTACGTACATATAAAGTTTGAGATAGATAAAGTTACTTTATTGCAGACGAGTCAGGGAAAATTACTTTGTTGCTAAAAGGGACTAGGTCGCCAAGGGAATTGACGGGTTTCTGGCTCAACCGGAGGTAGGCAGGACTCCCACGATCCTGCTCGTTGATCTCGTAAACGTACAGTTCCTGAACTTTGGCTGCGAAAACAGAACAGACAGAAAAACCAAGGGTAACACATGATCCAACAAAAAACTTCGATTTCGTAAAAGAAAAACTAGGGGGGGTGAAAGTGAGAATTACAGGGCCTAGCAGAGCCCGATAGGTCGGCCTGGCTTTTGCAAGTGAATGATCTTCTGGGTAGCGAAAGGCTGGGGCATTGTGCTGGACTTGAGCGGAGTTTGAGGCTTTGGGTGATGGATGGATTTGAGAGCTTGAAAGATAGAAGTCTGCTGGCTGGTGAAGTAGTAGTACTGGATTGTGATCTGGGATTGGCAAGTTTGACAGAGGAAGAGGTAGTTATCAAAGCAGAGCTTGAGCAGGCCATTAGTGAGAGACGGAGAGCTCTTACTTGTGGTGAAGTTCTTCAAACAGTGCTTGGTCAGCGAGAAAGTAAGGGAACTTGATTAGAACGACAGGGGAGTTAGCTGTTTATATGAAAAGGTTAGGCTGGCCGGTAAGACCATAAGATTCCAATCATGTGATAATAACTCTTGGGGTGTACGGACGGACGGTAGAAATTAACGGGTCTAGTCGAAAGGAGGCATTAATATTGTTCAAGAGGAAAATTAGAAAGTTCGGAAAGGTAGGAAGAAATTCCTTTAAATTCTAGGCGGGTTTGGTATTTGGTAGGAAAAATGTCAAGGAAATTTTGGTGTCTTCGGACGCGTCTCGCCATGTTCAAATGTTCCATGTGGGTGGAAGCGCTTTTAGGGGGCACCAAAAACTCGTTTATGGCAAAGGTATTGGCGAATAATGACTGTGATTTTGAGACGCTCTTGAGATGGGAAAACGAGTTGTAATATTGGTGTAATAATTCTTTTTGTAGTGGACATCACTTATTTTATAGTGAAAATGTTAAAAATACGGAATTCCGTATTGATTTACAAGTTCATAATCGATAAATTCTTGTTTATATGAACAGTAAAGTCATTGTTCATAAGTCTATAACCGTGTTCGAAATTTAGAATTCTTAACACATATAATCCATATAAATAAGAGATAGAAATTAGATTGATCTTGCTATAAAGCCAATTGTTTTCTCCTCCTCTTTTCTTTACGAGTCATGCTGGCTGCCACCGACACGCCTAGCATAAATTTGTATTTATATTTGTATTTTTTTAATATATTTAAATATTTTTAAAAATAAAAAAATAAAAAAATATATTAAAAATTCCTTTTTTAATTATTAAATAAAAAAAATAAAAAATAAAAATATATAAACAATCAAAATAAAACACAAACTCAAATAGTATACTAACATTTTCCTTTCTTTATTACCCTCGTGAAACACGTCAAAAGTAATATCGACGGTATAAAAAACGATTACTTGGAAGAACTTCCAAAGTAGTTACA
Organism: Juglans regia; assembly: GCF_001411555.2. Lineage (NCBI taxonomy): Eukaryota > Viridiplantae > Streptophyta > Magnoliopsida > Fagales > Juglandaceae > Juglans > Juglans regia. The sequence goes on along the minus strand of NC_049901.1, from coordinate 4,806,907 downwards.
AAAAAGAAGAAGCATGGCATGCATGCATGCATTCAGCGTGTGTAACATGATCGAGAATTTCCAGTCATTCTCGATCCTCAACAGTCAACACTTTCAATATATCAATAATTCAACTTTTAGGACAGGTTTAAAGAGGAGTGAAATAAGAATTTTATATTTTATTTTAGAGTTTGTTTGTTTTTAAAGATGAGATTAGATGAGTTGAGATTAAAGTTAAAAAATTGAATAAAATATTATTAGAATATATTTTTTAATATAATTTTAGTTTTGAGATTTGAAAAAGTTGAATTGTTTATTTTATTTTTATTTTGTGATTTGAAAAAGTTAAATTATTTATTTTATTTTATGTAAATATTTGATAAAGTTGGAATGATGAGATTAGATGAGATGTTTAAAATATTATGTTTTAATATTATTATTATATTAAAATTTAAAAAAATTAAATTATTTATTATATTTTATATAAAAATTTTAAAAAATTATATTAATAAAATAAAATAAGATAAAAATTTTATGTCTCATTCTAACCGTCAAACCAGCCGTTAATGGCTTATTAAATCCAGCGTCAAACCAGCATGCGGTCTCCATCGCTCTCCTCGTGTCGCACACTTTATCTGAGTATGCGACGTCAGTTTCGGAACAAATTTAATATATTTTTTTTCTTAAGTGACTTCTTTAATAAAACAAGAGTTTAAGACAGCTAGCAAGGTATAATTGTGCGTACATTCAATTTCGATAAGCCAATTTAAATTTGCGAAAGCCATTTACTTGACTTATCTCATTACAAAGAAAATTCTAAAGTAAGATCCTATTAAAATTCTTTTTTATTTTATATATTATCCACAATTCAAAAAATGATAAATATCAATTTGTAGATATTCCTTCATTAAATATTGGCTGTGAATGAATGTCAACATCAAACAGACTGTCGTCTAATTTTAAGAAATCTGGATCCGATATTAATATCAAGAACAGTCACTTTTTGGGAAGAAAATTTATATTGCAGAGCATATTAAATAAAATGTTTAATTATATAATATAATTTGATTTAAAAGATAAATTTTAAATTTTAAATTTTATAAATTCAGTCTTGGATGATAAATTATATTTGTACTCATAGGATATGCAAGTCTAACGCACTATTTTTTTTTAAAATAGATTAATTTAGGACTTGTATGAAAAAATTAATTTTTTTTAATGAGAAATTATACATAAAAGCCTTACACCACACAACTCCGTCTAATCAATATGTATTTTATTATTTTTATCTTTTTTTCTTAATATCTAAATATGTGCGTGTTTAAAAAAAAAATAACAAATAACAAAAACATATTAGTTAAGTAGATATATGTGGTATACAAAAATTACATACTCTAAAATTATATATATCATTACTTAATTAAAATTGTACGTTATACACAACACTTTGAGAATATAACATCTCTTTAAAAATTGAAGAAGTAAATTAACGTGGATTTGCTAACTTCCACAAGAATATCATGTGTGACGTTAAGATCAAAGTCACATTCGGGGAAAAATACAATATGCAAATAATTTATTGACTATCAATGTCATCGTCATCATTGATCAACAACGGCGTTCATAATATTCCTTCAACGAGTGAAATTAGCGATGGTGGCTTGGGGCTCACAAGCCTTAGCCGCAGGGCTCGGCTCAACAGCTGGCCGGGTCGGCTCCACGTGCTTCCCAACAAGCTCTTCGGACAAGTCTCCGATGCCCTTCAAATAAAAAATGTAGAAAAGCTTGAAGGGGAACACAATCTGGTGCAGCTTCACCTGCCCGTACACCCCCTCAAAGATACCAGAACCACCCGTCACGGCCAAACACGAGTCCTCGTAGGTCAAATACGGTCCCTGCACCGATATGTGACCGTAGTCCCCGAAATAAAAGCTGAATATCGCCTCGTACCTGTCACCTTTCTTTTCGGGTTTGTTTTCGATCAGAATGCACATGCCCGCTGTTATTCCCAACCGCTTCTGTAGGTCTCCGGCATATATCTGCAAACCAGAAAAGATAAGAGAGAATATTACAGAAATATTGCTTTTAAAAAGGAAGAAAGTAAGTAGATGAGGATCGAAGAACATGCTTTGTTGCTAAACGGGACCATATCTCCGAGAGAATTGACGGATTTCTGGCTCAAACGGAGGTAGGCGGGGCTTCCACGATCACGTTCATTGATCTCGTACACGTACAGTTCCTGAACTTTGGCTGCAAAAAACAAGCAAAAGGGTCACCAAAGGAACTTGCGAGAAACACATGACACAAAGGAAAATGTGTAAAATATGTACTTGGTCATGCAGAGCTTGAGCAGGCCATTGGAGTAACTTTCTTGTTTTCGGTAAAGTAATGGACAATTGGTGGACGAAAAAGATGGCGGAGAATGAAATTAAGGTGGTGTCCGGATAGATAGCAGCTTATTATAGATGGGAAGCGTGGTGGATTTGGGCACGTGGGTCTCGTGGTGTACGAATGGACGGCGCTGCATGCCGTCCAGAGGTGGGATCGTGGTATAGCATGCCGCGGCCGTATGGGAACATTCAAAAGCTGTAGCTAATATTAATAGTAGGGTGATGCTACAGCCCCGCTGGGGGTGTAATGTTATTTTATATGTGTTTTATTTAAGTAATTTTTTATATAAATTTTTTATTATTTTAAAATATTTTAAAAAAATAAAATAAATTTAAAATATCATTTAAAAAATATTTTTTTAATTAGAAAGTAAAAAAATATATATTAAAAAATACTTTCTTAATCATGAAGTAAAATAAAAAATTATAAAAAATATTTTTAAAAAAATAAAATAAATTTAGAACATCATTAAAAATACTTCCTTAATTAGAAAGTAAAAAAAATTCATTAAAATATACTTTCTTAATCACGAAGTAAAATAAAAAAATATTTTTTTATGATTTTTTATTTTACTTCGTGATTAAGAAAGTATTTTTTAATAATATTTTAAATTTTTTTATTTTTTAAAAATATTAAAAATTATTAAAAAAATCTATATAAAAAATAATTTAAAAAAAAATACATAAAAAATACACTAATCTCCGGCGGGAGCTCCAAACGGAAGCTCCCAGCGAGAGATATAGCATTTCCCTTAATAGTAAGGAAAATTCTAAAAATAATATCCACGTGCAAATTGCTTTACATGTAAATATCCTCGTGTTCGAGACCACGTGCATTGTGCTTCATATGAAATTGTCCTCGTGTTTTAAAAACAGAAAAAAAAAAGTAAGAAGTCAAAGCTCTGGCTGGTAATCATATTTTCTAGTTTACTAACAGACACTTTATTATCAAATTCTAGTTTTTTTAAGGAGTAATGTATCTGTAATAAATACTATAAAATGAATTTTATGTTATTTATCTCACATCAAAGTTTTGAGTTCAAACAACATTTTATGGGATGGTAATAATCAATTCTAAATCTGCTTTGCTTATTAACTGAGATTTTATGAACTGAGACATTATGTCCGTTTGAACATTGAACTCAACTCTTTATTAATAATAGTGAGTTGAGAATGTGAAATGAATTTTGTGAAGCTCGTTTAAGATGAGTTTAGATATTTTTAAACTTTAAGATGAGTTTATATATATTTATGAAAAATTAAAAAAGATTGTGGATCCAGTACATAAAGAGGTGTTGAGTTATAAATATTAAAAAACATCTACTAAAAAGTTATAAAAAAGTTTATATATATTAAAAAAGTTGTAGACCTTACATACAAAGAGATTTTGAATTAAAATGAATTTAATAATTTAAAAATTGACTATTTTGACGTTAGACTCGAATTTAAAATCAGTCTAAATTTCAAACACAACGTAAAAGCAATGCAAGTTTCCGCCTCCTATTGCATTTGCCCCTCGGCATGGTTATGACTTATGAGTGGGTACGGTGACACTAGAGCGAAGGTCGGGATGTGGGGATATTATTTAAAAAATAATAATTATCTTTATTGTTTTTAGGAAACGATATAGATGTATATTATAAAAATAAATTTATAAATTAACATAATTTGATATAATATATTATATTTTAAAATTATTTTTATTATAAAATATATCTAATAAATTATATTAATTTATGTGTTTAATTTTGTGAACGTATCTCCTTAATTTATTTTTTGAACTTTCTAAAACTTCTAGATTTTTACTCTCGACGAACCATCCCTTGTAGTCAGTTTGACAGAAAAGGCAATGGACGATGCCCGTTTAGACAATGACCCATAGCACATGGCGCACAACATTAATATCTCCAAAAAAACAAAGAAACATCGGAAAAGAATCTTCAAAATAGCAAAAGAACAAGGGAATATTGAGTCAAATCGATCCATAACCATAATCTGAAGCAAACATCAAAGATCACATGCTTATCCAACTCAATTACATGATCAATTTAAAAAAGAGCAAAGCAGCAAAGTCAAGCATTTTGTTTCTGATTAACGCTGGAAACGAGCTTTGGTTGTGCAAAATATTTGGAGAGCAAGACACGTAAAATAGGTTTCCAGTGGGAAGCATAGTAAAGGATGGGGTCGATGGTTCGGTTGGGCTCCACAGGCTTCCCGAGTAGCTCGACGGGCAAATCCTTGATGCCCCTCAAGTAAAATGTGTAGAAGATTTTGAAGGGATACACAATTTGCTCCAGCTTCACCTGGCCGTACACCCCCTCGAAGATCCCAGAGCCGCCCACCACGGAGAGGTAAGTGTCCTCGTAGGTCAAATACTGCCCCCGCACCGCCATGTGACCATAGTCTCCGAAGTTAAAGCTATATGTCGCCTCGAACCGGTCACCTTTCTTCTCCGGTTTGTTTTCGATCAAAACACACAGTCCCTGTGTGATTCCCAATTGTTTTTTCAGGTCTCCGGTAAACAGCTGTGTTGAAATAAATATACAAAGGTTATATACAGAAAGATGCGATTAAATTAAAGGAAGTGTTTTTCCCAAATAGAAAGAAAATAAAAAATAAAATAAAAAGAGTTTCTTCTGGAAAATACTTTGTTGGTGAAGGGAACGAGATCGCCTAGGGAATTGACGGGCTTTTGGCTCAGTCGGAGGACGGCAGGGCTTCCACGATCAAGGTCGTTGATCTCGTACACGTGCAGTTCTTGAACTTCGGCTGCAAAAACAGACATAAAAAGCAAAACGGTCACCGTAAGAACCACCAAAAAGTTTAATTTTGGGGGAATGAAAAACGCGGTGAGTGAGAAAACGTGAGAAATGAATACCGGGTATTGCAGATCCTGATTGATCGTCGTGGCTTTTGCAGGTGAGTAATCTTCTGGGTAGTAAAAAGTTCGGACTTTTCGGTGGGGTGGAGTGGATCTTGAGGCTTTGGGAGAGAGCTGGGTTCGTGAGCTTCAACTGTAGTGTTTTAACAGTAGGTGAAGCAGTGGGTAGTGATCCTATGCTGGGTAACTTTTTGAAGGTAGAGATGGTTATCGGAGCAGAGGTTAAAGAAGCCATTGATGAGCTTTGCATTTGGTTGGCTGAGTGGGAAATGTTTGGTCAGAGAGAAAAGTTGAAGAAAAAGTGGGTTGGGGGATAGTGCAGCAGTGCTCATATAGAGGGGCTTTAATCATGTGCTAAAATTTGGGTATCTTTGGAATGGTCATTGGACGGTGGAGACCTGAAGACCGCCGAAGCGCGTGTGCTCTGTAGTCGACGGAGGTGGACGGAGACGGATTAATTAATAATGTGCTAGACCCACTCAGTAACGGAGGTGGACGGATTAAACGAGTCGGGCCGGTGCAGCACGAGAGAGGTTACCGACAAGGATAAATGACTTTTTTAGTCATCATTTCTTTATACTCTTAAATATTTTTTTTTAAATTCACAATATAATTAAAAAAATATTTCATTAATTATTAAATAAAAAAATAATAATGACCAACTAGACATTTTATCGGTGGCTTTAACATTATTGTAGTTAAATATAAATACACTTTGATGAGTTTTACATTGCACATGACCAAAACTAACACATTCTTTAGTTTTCAAAAATCAATAATTTACACCTTTCTTCAAGGTTTTTGTCTAATTTGTAACACATTGCCTATTTTTATCTTTTCAACGGCTATAAGTGAATGAAGCTTAGATGTATAAATTTTTTACAAATAAGACGATAAATTATAATTTTTCAAGGGTGCTGCTAGGTGTAGTCCCATGCGGGGGACTCATTTGCAGTCCTCATACGTGTGCACGTGAATTCAATTCCAATGACCAAATTGTCTCTATATTTATTTGCGAGACAAAATAGTAAAAATGAAGTGAAATCAAGGTCTGAAAATTTCCATATCTTGAATCTATGTCCACTGCCAATTATTGGCTTCCTCCACCAGTGTTCGAGTGCTCAACTGCCCATTGCCAGCCTCCTCGAGTTCGTGTCCCCCACTGCCCATCGCCGTCCTCCTCCACCATCGATAGAGCACGTAAGAAATTTGGAAGCCATACATAAATTTGTTAGCTTGATCTAGTTTGTTACTTTGTTTTTTCTCCCATAAATTTTTGCTATTTGAGCTCAAACAGAAGCTCTCCAACGCTATGGACCTCTTTTAGAAAGAAATATATTTGGAAAATTGAAGAACACAAGGATGGATCTAGGCTTCCTCCAAAAATTGAAAAACACATAAATTCAAAAAAAAAAAATCAAATTAACTAGCTTCCGATATCAGTTATCAACAACATTGTTTGTCTCTCAATAACCAAATAATATATATAATCTTTGGCAAAATGTCATATGAATTGATCCCTATTCCTTCGGACAGTAACGGCGACGGTGAACTTGAGTTGAGAAGCGGATAACGTCTTAAGGCACTCATTGATGTGAGAATGAGATAGGGCTTAGGAGACGTTGGTAGTTGCTGGTTCCCACTTCCCATGTACCAGAGGACTAGTTGGTAAGGGCTTGCCACGTAGGGCGTGCGCACGCAGTTCCCTCATGGGGATTGCAAATAGAATTATTCTTTGTTTGGGGGTAAAATCCCCTAACCAATATGATATCTCAAGCCCAAGCCAAAGAGCCATCATTAGGAAGTAAAGAACAGACAATGAGGAGACAAGAAAAAACAAGTGTCAGAGAGAAAGAAGGAAGGCAACATAAAAGAGCAAAAATGAAAAAGTTAGTAGGATAAAACTGACTTCCTCACTTACCATTGTTAGGAAAACAACAAAAAAAAATTTGATATTGAAGGAAAGGGGACAACGGCTAAGCAATTTTTACGAGAACATAGAGATCACCTTCAACTTCATGATTAGAGCTTCAGAAAGATAATCTTCTCCAAAAAAAGAGGTCTCTAACCTCCATTATACAGAGAGAAATGAGATACCACGAGAGATGTAAAATACTAATGTTATAGTAGATTTGCCTTCCAAACGACCTGTGGATGTAGGCCTTGTGCTGAACCACGTAAATCTAAATATCTCCATATCTATTTATATTTCTTGTATTTATTTTATATTTATTACTATGGTTGTACATATGGGCACCGTACCATCACTCCAATTGTCACTATGGGCTTCGAACCGTCTTATCTAGTCTTGGACTAACTTAGTGGATCGGAAATGACTATTTCTCCCATTTTGACTTGTGCAATTTTTTGACATTAACAATATTTGTCGTCTATCAAATATGATAAACTATACTAAACGAGAAATGACTTAACTAAATATTATCGATATTAACCCTCAACTATTTCAGAAAATCTCAATTTCCCAATTCAATATAGACAAACAAAATATATTGAAGTTTCGACTTTTGTCTGCGGCACACTCACAGTCTCACCACAGCATGGCAACTTATAATATGTAATTAGAAATTTAGAAGTTTTCCCGATCGCCACCGAAGTAAGGTTCATTAGAATGGTAAGGTTCATTAATATGTTGCAAATTGCAATGGGCATGCACCCAAGTGGGTTTCCTTTACTTTATAATAACGCCAGTGGTTCAGCCTTTTGAGTCATGCTCATAATTGTGTCATTTTTTGACACAGGCACAAATTTTCATCAAGCCCCTGCAATTGTTGATTATTTAGAATAACTACTGTCAATTTTTTTTTCTTTTTCTTTTTTCTTTTGAAGATGTTTCCGTTGTAAGCCACTCACTGAAAGCATGAGGTTTATAGACATTACAGATTCTTCTATTATTTTGACAATGATTTTGGTTTGTGCCACGTCATTTGCTCCCCCCATTTCCATGATTGATGTCATTGTTGGCCCTCTAAATCGGGAGGTAGCCAATGAATATCAGATCCGGGCCACTTCCTGGTAGCCCTTATAGCTCATTACTTAAAAGTGGTCCGATTTATGTCACTCATTGGACAACTTAGATCAGGGCCCAGGCTGTCGAAGGAGTGGCCATTTGGATGATGTAGATCGGGTCATGCGTGAGTGACTTTTGCAGGTGCAAGCGGCACACGAAAAGAACTTTCATGGACCGCTCAGAAGAGAGGAACACAGACCTTCGTGGGCCGCACAGTCGTTTTATCCGTGGCACACACCAGAATGACCAGAGGCGTAGAAAAAGTAGGAGAAAGCATGGAGCAGATACGTCATTCACAAAATCTTATCTGGAACCTAAAGAAGACGACAGTGCAAAGCCCTTTTGGGTTGATTTTGATTTCAGCTTTACTTTTTGTCAAAGTTCTATTCTTTCTTAATCCAAGGCTAGATGCAACCAACTTTTGTGAACAGGTGAGTCCCTCCCTTCCGGTATTTCATGGATATATCTGACTAAACATTGTCACCTCTGAGGTCTGACTAAAGATCTTTCCGGGTGATCGGGGATAGACCGGAGGAAGAAAAAACCTTCACGATCACCAGGCAGTAGAGTCAGAGAGGTAGGGAAGGGACTGTGTCTGTGAGGGAGGGCAGGGCTAAAATCTGACTCTGTTGGTACGCATCAGTGCATGTATATATGGGCACGTAGCTACTAGCTAGCTGAGGACAAGCCCAAATGGGAGCCCCCCCGCGCGCCCCACATCCGAGAATTGAGTTGTAGGCACGACCACGTACAGCCAAGTTGTCTTCAGACTCGCATACATTTTTGTTTTTTTGAAACGCAGACTCGCATACATTCTACATTAAAAAATGGACAATTAGACTTTGTTTGAATGTTTAGCTGAATTCAACTGATTTGAGTTTTTATGAATAGTAATGAGTTTAATAGTGAAGAGAATTACGTGGAATCCATTTATACTGAATTTAATGTGTGTTTAGATGTTAAGATGAATTTAGTATTTTTTATAGGAAATTGAAAAAGGTTGTAAGTCTCACATATAAAAATGTTTTAAGTTGAAAAACGTTGTGGATCTCACGTGTAAGAAGATTTTGAGTTGAGATGAGTTTAATAATCTGAGAATTGAGTGTTTGAATGTTAAACTCAGTTTAAAATTAGATTGAACTTAGCTGAATTCAGTAACCAAACAAAGCCTTAATATCCTTGAGGGCTAACAAAAAGGGCATGAGAAATATTTGATGAATATTTTAATGGTTAAGCGTAATATATATTGATGCATAATACATAGAGAAACACAAGCTAGGGGTGGGGTGGGTCCCCATTGCCTATCCATTTGCCCCTGCCCTTGCGTCCGACCCCCGCCTATCCGTTACGGGCTACGGGGCATCTACCTGCATGGTGAATCCATGTGGGGACAAGGCCCAAGTTGGGGCTAGGCCCGCTCGGGATATCCCCTATCCAGCCCATACACACACACACACACACACACATATATATATATATATATATATATATATATTTTTGTATGATAACAACACGTTGTCGTTTCACATATGCAGGGTTACAAAACCCTATGTATAAATATCACATTTTCTTTCTCTCCTCTCATTTCTCTCATTCCAGTTGCCTCCCTTCGCCCCTCATCTTCTTTGTTGAGTCCACTCTTCTCTTCTGAGTTTTCTCCATTGTCCATCAAGCTTTCAAGCCTTAGTGCTACACTATTAGTGGCCATGACCCACCATCTTCAACTTCTCTTCTTCTCCTTCTTCCCTTATTATTCTCCTCATCCTCTAAGTTGGCATATATTAGAGTACTTTTCTTCATAACTTTATTGTCGTGGCCCATGGGTAACTGCTAGTAGCTGCGACCGTTGGTGACACAATGAGTCTGTGAAACTGTGAAGGGTATTTCGATCTTCGAGTTTAATGACCCACGGTCGCGGCCATGGGCCATTCAGATCTGCCCACATATCTATATGACCCATGACTGTGGCTGTGGGTCTGTTGTTCAATTTGTTAGATTTTTCTGATCTGTAAGTTTATTTTTTGGTTTGATCAGTAAGTTTATTTTTTGGTTTTTCTATGGATTTGCAAGGTCTATAATCCTGTAATGCTTTGTGCATTTTTTTTAAAGATTTATATTCTGTAAGCGCATAATGTAGTGTTGGACAAGGCATTAGAAGGATGAGGGGTCAATCTGCCCCCAGTATTCGAATAGAGGCACCCGCCCATGAAAGTCAGTTCTGAGGTTCGGGAGCCCAGACTACCCATCTAGTCCATGAGGGGGGAGGATAGGATGGGGGGCCAATCTGCCCCCAGTATTCGAATAGAGGCACCCATCCATGGGGGGCAGTTCTGAGGTTCGGGAGCCCAGACTACCCCTCTTGTCCATGCGGGGGGAGGATAGGGTTACCCCGTCTGGGGGCGTGAGTAGCACCCTTAACACAAGCTGATATATGGCTACCCTTAAAACAAAATGAAATGTAAAATCAAACGACAATTAATTACTTTCTCGAACACATGAACAAGATTGAAATTTACAATTCTCAGATATGATCTGACCTCTCAAGCAATGTCTCTAGCCGAACAAATGTAGGGTGCTTTAAGCCCATTAGAACTAGAGAAGAGTGCTTTAAACCCATTAGAACTAGAACAAGTGTAATGCACGTGCTTTAAACATGAACAATTCCACGCTAAAAAGAAAGTACACAGGCTTTGCCAAATTTAGACAAGAAATGGTAATTATTATTGCAATTTGTAAAAAATGTTAGATATAATTATAGATTAGGGAAGCACACTTATATATCAAATATAATCAATCTAATTTTCAAGTATATTCTATATTAATTTACTGTTTACTTGGCATTTACTAACTATAAATATTATTTGGGAAATGCTTACCCAAAGTGTGTTTCGAATGTTTTTTTTTACTGAATGATTAAAAAAATATTTTTTAATGATGTTGTAATTTTTTTATTTTTTTTAAAAATGTTTATGATGATTAAAAATATATATAAAAAAATAAAAAATTAAAAAATTAAAAAACCTATTCGGGACACAAAATGGGTCCCGAATTCGGGACCCATAGCAGTGCCCATATTATTTCAGGGAGGGGAGTGTGTTTTTCTGGCTGTCTAGTCTCTACAGCCCACTGTACGTGCACTGTCTAGTCATTTCCACCCTCCTTGTGGGCTACCTCTGACTCGGTCGCTCTCTGGCCACCCACACCTGCCACTCCCTCCCTCCCTCTGCCCCCACCTCTTTGTCACATTACCCCGTAGCCTCTCTCAATACCTCCCGAACAATTAAGGAAAAGAAATACTTAATCTATAAAGAGAATTTATAAATAAATGAAGTTCTAAATTGAGATAATTCTAAAATTTTTTTTTTTATAAATAAATAATACGTATTAATTATTTATAAATTGTTTAAAGAAGTAACAATATATTATCTCTATGATTTTATCCACTCGTCAGAATGCACCATGCATGCACAATACCCTCCACATGCACTCACACGTTTCTCTGATCACGCGGTACGTATATATGCATCACGGACCCACCATAGCACGCTGCATATATGATAGCAACAACACTAGCCAACTCTTTCAGACCGATATGATCATCAGTTTCCTATATGATCTGCATGACATTTCATAAGTTCATGCTTATTTATAATGCAGGACTGCTATATATATATAATACTGTTACAAACATCCAACATATATATTCCTCTCGAATCACGATTGCTCTACAGTATTTTCAACCCAAAAGGCATTACACATTAGACCAACATGGCATAAATATTTGATGGGATTTTGGCACACAACTTCAGATTTAGCTAGCTCAATATGTATACCAACTACAGAAAATTTCAGACCAAAGCCATTGAACCAAATCACTGAAATATCTACATCTCTTAAAGTCTCTGGTCTTATCAACCAAATAACCCACACCTGAAACATTCAAAAATTGTAAAATCTTTTCAACCAGGAAAGCATACGGGAAATTTAAAAAATTCCATTACCTTATGCCAACCAAAGATCGTATTGTTCGATTTGGATAAATAGTCAGAATGAGAAATGTTCTGTCAAAATTGCTTACCATATTGTAGCAAATTTCACAAATACACTGATGTCAAATCTCCATAATTTCTCAATTGGAAAAATTTAGAAACTAAAAATTCATGATAGCCACAAACTCCTCTTATGAAAATTTTTTTAGGCAATAATACCAACCTGAGAAAGGTTGAAGAGCTTCATTCCAAACCTTCCATCCATTGCTTGCCCATTGTGCGAAGAAAAAGAAGAAACTATGTTCCATCTTTTTATTGAATGCTCAATCACCAAAATTTTATGGAGTCAAAGCAACTGGCCACTAAATCCTTCATTGTTGGCGACCACCACAATGAAAGAATGGATACATATTATCACTGATCCCGAAACAAAATTGGGATTAAAATCACAGGAAGAGCAACCTTTCCAATTATTTGTAGTTCTAATAATAGATTTTATATGAAAATTGAGAAATAATGTAGTCCACAACCAAACATTTATTTCTCTAAAGAAGGCCAAGGAGCAGTTGGACGCTTCATACTAAGAGAATCTATATGCATGGAAGCAAAAGGCGAAATCAGATCAATCACAGGAATGGCAAGCCCCTTCCAAATATTAGATAAGTATATCCTTTGATGCTACAATACGAAATTCCTACTCAACATTCTTAGTTGTAACTCGAGATTCAGAAGGGAATATTATAGAAATATGGATAGAGGAAAATGCTACCACAACACTTGCCATAGCAGAAGCTTAGGCAGCAAAGATTGCACTCAAAATGGCAGAACATTTACAAAATGACAAAGCAATAATGGAAGGAGATGCACAACTAGTTATATCAGCAATCCAAAGAGAATTGGTAGTTTGGCTTATTAACCCATAGTTGAAGACATTGCTCAAATGTTGAAAATTCAAAATGACTGGAATTTTTAAAAAATAGATCAATTCCAAAATCGAAGTGCGCATTCAGTATTGCAATGAGCAGCAACTAACCATACATGTTTTTGGTAGCATACCCATAGAAGAAATTCCTACTTGCATATTGATTACGGGACGGATCCTCTCCCTACTAGCTTGTAACTTATTTTGTTAATGAATCCATGCTTGATTAGAAGGGGAAAAAAAAAACTAGCTCAATATGTGTTTATTTTTTCCTTTATATTTAATCTTAAAATCGAGTAAAATGAAGGACAAAATAACACTCCACCCAACGAGCAAAATCATCCGTTCAACATGTATCTAAGTGGTGTATGCATGTACAGAGATAAGAGAGCTGTGAAGCGGCTTGTTGTTCTGTAGCCTCATCCTAGCGATCCTTTTCAAACTCTTTAAAGTTCAAACTTTTGAACTCCATCAGTTCTCAATTCCATTTCTTAAAATTCCAATCTTTGTATCTCTTACGGACATGGATAGAAAAGATACACATAAATGCCATTGCTATTGAAAACTGGCAGGGATCGAGAGAGAAAGGGGGACCAGTAGTGATCCTAGCCATCTCAAAAGCAGAAATGGTGTTGAAATGAAGGAGCATCAGCGGTAGCAGCCAGAGGAAGACGCACTCCTCAATTAAGCCTATGTTAAGCAATATGGCCCAAAGGGTGGAACCTCGTCTTTGTCCGCATGGGGCAGCCCCTCCACCGCGACCCCAAGTCGTGCCTCGAGCGCTAGAAGAACTACCTAAAGCCAGGCCTCAAGAAGGGCTCTCTCACCACGAAAGAACAGTCCCTCGTCATCTCCCTCCAGGCCAAGTACGACAAGAAGTGGAAGAAGATCGCCGCCGAGGTCCCTGGCCGCACACCCAAGAGCCTCGACAAGTGGTGGCAGGTCTTCAAGGAAAAGCAGCTCAAACAACAGCAGCAGAACCAGAAGAAGAAGAACGACAATAACGCACCCGAATATTCCGACTGTACCGACGTGAATATTATTCCAGTGGTGGAATTTCTGGAGAAGGCCGCCCAGGGCCCGTACGATCACATCTTGGAGACTTTTGCTGAGAAGTACGTGCTGCAGCCCAAGCTCTGCACGTTCCAGTCCCTGAATGCAGGCAGTATGGTTCCGGTGCTCCCATGTATTTCGGTGCCCGATATGGGTCCCATTCTGTCTCTCGGGTCGACTACGTCTTCTTCGATGACGTCGACCATGCTTCCCTCATGGATGAACATGATTTATTCCCGTACGACGTCTTCTTCTACCACCTCGCCGACGCTGTCTCCATCAGTTCGTCTGTCCCTTTCTCCGACTAAACCGGCTATGGAGCTGGATTCAAATCCAATCCTCTTATCTCCGGATCGCCAGATGACTAGGCTAATCCAGTGCTACAAGGAGGTAGAGGAGGGGAGGCATAGTTGGGTACAATACAAGAAGGAGGTTGAGCAGGGTGGAGCAGCAGCTGGAGTTAGAGAAGGCAAGAAAAATGAGAGAAAAGATGGAGAAGATAGAGGCAAAGATAAGGTCACTGAGAGAGGAAGAGATGGCATTTGTGGGTAGGATTGAGAGAGAGAGTACAACAAATAGCTGAGAGCATTGAAGAGAGATGCAGAAAGCAAGGAGGCAAAGTTGGTGGAGGCATGGCGTAGCAAGCATGTGAAGCTGACTAAGCAACTTGTGGAGCAGATTGGATTACTCAATAACACTGCCCCAAAAGGCAATCACTAATTATTCTTCCTTTCTGGCTCTATGGACCACCATGTTTGTCACTGATCTTGCTTTAAACGTAGTAGTAGTGTACGTACAACTCGTTTTACATTATAATGCTGGCTAATTTCTTTCGTATTACTTCTCATATATCTTTATTTTTGAGAGTTTACATTCCATAAAATCTATCAAAGTATAGGATCTTTTATAATCAGATGTGCATATATTTTTAAAGTGATATTTATTATAATATTTTTATTAACTAAATGACGAAATACATATTATATAAAAAAATAATGAATTACTAGTAGAAAAATAAAATTCTCGATGGAGCGAGCAAGTTGGAAAGTGCTATTGGAAGCCAAATTTGAGAGGATGGAAATTAAGGAGGAGTGGCCACCGACGTGCCTGAACCATCTTTCTTTGCGAAGGATGATGGTTGAAGAAGGTCTCTCTGAAATGCTACAGATGCTATGTTATGCAACGTCCTTTTCGATAAAGACTATTCAATGGGATCTGTTTCATTTATTTCTATTTATTCCTTATTTTTTGGGTCTTCGGAGCAAGCATAGGACGTGTGGTTCTCAAACTTGCCCATGCGCAATTCTGTCCGCTTTACGTAAACTCGCTGCTGCTGGACAAGTAGATACTGGGCCCGTACGGTTCACGCCCTCGAGGAGGGCCCATATGGTTGTTAGATGGGTTAAGATAAAGATGGTACGTGCATGTTGGGCCAAACCAAGTCTCAGCCTGCTGTCTCACGATTTTTGGTTTTTGGACTAACACCAATATGACATTTGCTGCAAGCACACAAAGACAAGTTTAATGGGAGATGATGGGCTTGCTTTATCAGCCACATCCATAAGACTCGATCCATTTTACGTCCTTTCATTTCGAAAGTGAGAATATTTTAGGTATTCTGTGAATAGTAGTAAAAAAGTAATGATAGAATATTAAATAATAATGAATAGTCGTAAAAAGTAGATAAAAAAATAATGAATAATAGTGAGATATTCTGAGACTACCTGAAGTACTCTTAGTACCAAAACATATTTACCCAAACCTGAATATGTTTTGGTACTAAGAGTACTTCATGTACTTTTTCATGGACTTAACTAGGGGTGCTACATGCACCCTATGGGTGGGTAACCCTCCCCGTACCCAACCCCTGCATGGAGAGAGGGGGGCGGATGGATGAGGTGTCCAACCTTGCACCCCGGTACCATTGGCCTAGAACATACTTTTTGGGCCTAGAAATAGCTGAAATAGGCCTAAAAGTTAACAAAAAAAAAAAAATTAACAAAAAAACATTACAATAATAAAAATAATATACTACTATGTTGCAACCAACTAGAGAAGTACTATGTAATAAATTAATAATAATAACTAAATTATTACAATAATACAAATTAAAAGAAAATAATTACAAATTACAAGCATAAAAGGGACATTATATCAACTTTACAAATAAGTGAATCACTGAATACAACTAAGTGAACTGTTTGACATTTGGGGCGGGTGGCAAAGGGTGGAAAGATATGTAATTAGTGTTGCATGCTGTGAAATCATAAAATCTGAAATATTAACAATTTAATAGGAAAATAAATTTAGTCATTTCAGTTTTAGCCAACTTTGAGCCTAACACCTTTTCTCAAGTTATCCAATATCAGCATTGGTGTAAAGCCATGGCAGCTGAAATTAGAGCTCTAGAATCTAACAATACTTGGACCAAAACCACTTTACCTGATGGCAAACAACTTATAGGATGTAAATGGGTATATAAAATTAAATATAGAACTAGTTGCAGTATTGAGATATAAGGGTAGGTTGGTTGCAAAGGGATATACATAAATAGTGGGCTT
Organism: Juglans regia; assembly: GCF_001411555.2. Lineage (NCBI taxonomy): Eukaryota > Viridiplantae > Streptophyta > Magnoliopsida > Fagales > Juglandaceae > Juglans > Juglans regia. The sequence continues at coordinate 4,790,104 of NC_049901.1, read as the reverse complement.
GGACTTCCACGAAACATTTTCTCCGATAGCTAAACTTGTAACAGTTCAATGTTTCTTGGCAATAGCAACAACTATAAATTGCTTTTTACACCAATTAGATGTCAATAATACATTTCTCCATAGAGATTTAGATGAAGAAGTGTATATGGATATACCACTTGGTTTTTCTCGTATGGGAGAGTACAAAGTATGCAAATTAAATAAGTCGTTATATGGACTTAAACAAGCATCTCGGTAGTGATTCTCAAAATTATCTCCTGCCTTGCATGCTTATGGCTTCATTAGGTCACAAGCCAATCACTCCCTCTTTACCTGCTCTTCTTCCAACTATTTTATAGCCCTTTTGGTATATGTAGATGATATTATAGTGGCTGGAGACAACATTCAAGCCATTCTAAATTTGAAAGCTTTTCTTAATCAACAATTTCATATTAAAGATCTTGGTGAATTGAAGTATTTTCTTGGTTTAGAAGTAGCAAGATTAGCAAAAGACATAGAATTAAATCAGAAGAAATATGCATTAGACATCCTTGAAGAGTCTGGCTATCTTGCTCCTAAACCCCTTAGTTTTCCAATGCAGTAGAACCTTCGACTTGGTAAAGATGAGGGCATTCTCTTGTTAGGTCCTTCTTCATATAGAAGGCTTATAAGTCGATTGATCTATTTGACAATTACAAGACCAGATTTAGCTTATTTAGTTTAGGTGCTTAGTCAATTCATGGACAAGTCCAGACAACCATATTTGGAAGCAATGCAAATGGTACTTAGGTATCTTAAATCTTCTCTTGGTCAAGGTATAATGTTTCCAGCTCAATCCACTCTTCAACTGAAAGCCTTTACAAACTCAAATTGGGCAGGATGTCCAGATACTAAAAGATCTATCAAAGGTATTGTGTATTTCTTGGTAAGGCTCTTATGTCATGGAAGTCTAAAAAGCAACACACTGTCTCTAGATCATCAGCTGAAGCCGAGTATCATGCAATGGCTTCAACAACCTGTGAGATTACTTGGTTACTTGTTGTGTTATTAGCTTTACATGTTGATCACCCTAAAGTTGCTCCTCTATTTTGTGGCAATCAAGTAGTTTTACATATTGCTGCTAACCCTGTATTCTATGAGAGGACTAAACATATTGAAATAGATTGTCATTTGGTTCGAGATAATATTCAAGCAGGTGTGATAAAGACTTTACATGTTAACAGTACTCATCAACTCAATGATCTTCTTACCAAGCCTCTCAATGCCGTTCAATTTAATCATCTTTTGTCCAAGATGGGTGTTATTAATATTTACACTCTATCTTGAGGGAGAGTGTTAGTAACTTAATTCAAAAGAGACCAGAAGATTTTATCATGTTGTAATTCTGTAACTAGTAGAGATACATTTTCAGCACGCGTGTACTTTTGTTCACTTGTATATAAAAAGCAGAGCATGTACTGACAGTTTTGAGTTTCCAGATCAATATGTACATAGAACAAGAAAAGATTTTTCCCTCAATTTCACTTTTCCTTTTCCTCTACTTCTTCTCAGCTCTCTGGATATTGGACTAAGCTGTAATGGCTGTCCAAGTTTTATGAGTCTTCTTCAGGTTGAAATATCAACCGGGCCTATCTTTCTTTTGTTTTCTGTGTGTTTTAGGAGTTCCCGCGATTAGCAGGCCGATATGGAGACAACCGATGATATCTATTGAGCCGAAACGCCCAAGTTACGGTGGGCCTGAAGGCCATCATAAATCATTAAGGGTTTGGCAAACGCAAACATGGAGATATTCTTTGAGATCTACTACATTAATACCTCGTCTGCTCATGCTCTCTCTCTAGATGCATAGCATGGCCTGAGATCTTTGAGATTCAATACATTGCTTTAAAATTAGTATATATGCATGTTTGAACCGGAAGCATGCATGCTTAATTCTAATCCAGGTTAATTTATTAAGCTCAAAGCGTAATCAAGCTACCAACTTAATTCAATGTACCGAACAGTTTGGAGGTGGGACATACATAATCTTTGAATAAACCAAGACAAAGATACGCTAAAATTGAATTAATCAAGAAAATCATGGTTACTTAAGTGTATGTAGTTCTTAGAAACATAGGGCAGACAGGAGGCTCCCCTGAACAAGAACCCCCAGCAAAAATCTAGGTTGCTTAAGATATAAAAGGCAGTGACCATATCCCTCACGATCGAGATTATCACGTTTGTGCCTGTCTTCTTGGTGCCGTATACATACAATGTCTTTTTCTGAGATTAGGAGAAAGAAAACGGGCAAGCAACGCCTCTGAGTACTGAGAGTTGAGACAAAAACCTGGCCCCAACTTTGACAATTGAGTCATTGGGGATTATTTAAATGGCCATTGTCCCCCTACAATTACACCTCTCTTATCCCTTTGTCTCAGTATGTGGGTTTTATTATTATTTTTTTTGTTCACGAATGGCAGTAGGTCCTACCTTAATCAAACATATATAAATAAATATATATATATATATATATATATATATATATATATATATATATATATATAAGGCCTGCTTTTGGGTAACTTCCCCTAGACCGGGATATGTTGAGAATATTTAGAGGAAGTTGACTAAGTTGGTCATTTTGCTATGTTATCATGCTTAGATAGATTAATGGAGAAGCAAAATTTACCACAGACACGATAATCTGTCGCAATGTCCGACAAAACATATTAACATTTGTTTGGAATCGATAAATTTTTTATTATCTCTGTTATTAAAATGGTAATGGAAGCTGCTAAGCAAGTGAGTTGGGAGGAGCACGAGAGAGAGAGCATGTGGGATTATGCTTTATGGTTTAGTTAAGAAAATGAATAATCACGTATGCATTGGTCTGCTGTGAAGGCATGCGCACGTACAGATTGTGCTGCAATCTTTTGAGCTTAGAGCCTCCAAACAAGGTTGTAATTTAGGAACATGGTTGGTCTGCCCCGTAGGCGTGGTGATATCCAAAATAAGTGGAGAACTGAAGTACGGAGTCTGCTGCGGCCTACGGGATATATCTACGTTAATATATACACACACACATCTATATATATGCTTAATTATTTTGTTAAAATAATGGAGTTATTACGGAAAACGACACAAGATTAGGTGCATTGACTTAGGAATCATATCATGCACCCGAGTTACATATGTGACGATAGACGTATATGCTTTATGATCTGTATTTTGGATACTGTGGTACGGGTGCAAAAATATTAATGGTTGCTGAATAATTACGTACGGCACAATAACTCGTGGATTTGAACACATTTGCAGCATGCAGACAAACGACATGCAAGGAAACATCCGAGCTTCTTCTCGAGATTACTCCTCGTGTAGTTAAGTTTTTGTAACACGTGGCCATGAAAAGTTAACTTGGAGTAATGGTACTACGGTCTACCCCTGCCAGCTATATTAGAATCGGGCTCTCTCTCTGTCTCTCATTAATATTTGACCACATAAATGTTGGTACAGAGGATGAGGTGGCACAGAAGGAGAGGCGTGGAATCCAACAATTGGGAGTTGGTTTTGGTGCATTTTCTTCGAAGCCTTGGACCACACCCTCTATTTATACCCAAACACTTCCCAGCTCTATCACAAACACTACTGCAAAGCCCTTCATTGCCCCTCCCCCAACATTACTACAAAACTCTTCTCTCTCTCTCTCTCTCTCTCTCTCAACAATGAGCAGGAAGATAAGCACTGAAACAATGAGAGACTCTAAGAGAAAAGTATCTTGCAGAAAGCTTGGAGGGTATCTTAAAGAGCAGAAAGGAAGGCTATACATAATCAGGAGATGTGTAGTTATGCTTATTTGTTGGCATGACTGAAACTGAAAGCAGCACTATGTTGAAGATTATATATTTGTGTCGACTTAGCCTATTTTTTTCCAGTGATGACACAAGTCTGATGCAAAGCGAACACCATTGCCGCCACTGCAGCCAACCTCTCTCTTTTTCGCAGTATCTCTGTTTTTGGTGTTTGCTATGTGTCATTTGAAGCCGTAAATAGCAGAGAGATCACAATTTGTTTTTCATGATCGTGATGACCATGCTTGATATTGAAATTTACATACATCATGAAGATTTTCCCAGTTATACTAGTATAATATTCATGGAAACAATACTGGTTAATGTTTGTATCTAAAATTAATACTCAGTTTATCTGCAAATGAAATGGAACATATATGCATCAAATTTGGTAGAAGAAAAACATTACTGTTTTAATTTGCCGGTTCAATTCCAAGTAAAATTCCTTATTCTCATAACAGTGCCAGTTCTTCATTGTGGGGCTCCACCATGCATCAATTAGGTTCAACTCCAAACATCACGCACTACTCATATATATAGAGCTAGGGTCACAAGTACTGGAATGATCTCACGAAGTAAAGAATTCTACTGTTGGCTTCAAACCGGCCGCTGAATCGTAATTTGATGGTTCGAGAGACGTTCATTTTGGTAGCAGATCAAACACACACACACACACGTATATATATTCCTCATTGCCATGGAAATCTCAATGCTAAATATGAATAAGAAATCATATGTACGTAAATTAAAGAAAGCTGAATATATAGAATGATATCATGTCAAATGGCTACAGAATCACTTAAAAGTCTATCCCTTTGTAACCACTCATATGTAGTCGAGAAAAAAAGAAAAATAACAGATATTCCTGGGACTTTTGCATGCGTTTCTGATAAAATTTCTTTGATTACTTTGATTACTTTTTAAAACATCCCAAAACTCTTTAATTACTTTGATTTTCTTGACAAAATTACTTCGAAAGTGGGCCTCACTGAATTCAGGATACCATTTTCACGTAAATTAGTAGTCAGAATCCGAAAGTGATTCGTACAGTTTGCCATTGGACCCAAGAAGGAGTAAGGTAAAAGTGTGAAAGAAAGCACATGACTGCAACACCCTCTCATATATATATATATATATATATATATTGTCCGTTTTGTCCAATAATAAAAGAGCACGTAGCGGTGAGAGTCCCCCACAAAGTTTTTTTTTTTGGTCAAAATGGCAGCTTTAAATCTTGCTACGTGCACCAGTCAAAATGACTGCAACGCCCTCCCCCACTCATCTAACACCAAGCACCCGTCAGGTTGTTTTCCAATCAGAAAGTTTGGCCACTTTGTCGTGTTTTCAAATCAGATTGTTTTCAAAGTATATATATAAAATGCCACCTGCCCGCTGGAGGCTTCCGTTGGTACTGTAGCATTTTTTTTTTTTTTTTTTTTTTCATTCTAATTTGTTTATTTATATATATTTTTAATAATTTTAAATATTTTAAAAAATAAAATAAAAATTATAATATTATTAAAAAATATTTTCTTAATCACAAAATAGAATAAAAAATAATATTTATTCTACTTCGTGATTAAGGAATTATTTTTTAATATTTTTTTTTTACTTTCTGATTAAGGAAATATTTTTTAATAATATTTTAAATTTATTTTATTTTTTAAAAATATTTAAAAATGTAAAAAAACCTATATAAAAAAATACACATAGAAAATTATATGCTAAATTCAACGGGAGCCCCCAACAAGGCTGTAGCAAGTCCATTTTAAATATTTAAAAAAATCATAATATTATTAAAAAATATTTTTTTAATCATGAAGTAAAATAAAAAATTATAAAAAATATTTTTTATAATTTTTTATTTTACTTCGTGAATAAGAAAGTATTTTTTTAATATATATTTTTTTACTTTCTAATTACGAAAATATTTTTTTAATAATATTTTAAATTTATTTTATTTTTTTAAATTATTTTTAAATATTAAAAGATCTATATAAAAAATTATTTAAACAAAACACATTTGGGTTCGTTTGGTTCCTCAACTTCTCTCAACTCATCTCAAATCATCATTATAATTTTTTCAAATTCCAACATAAAATATAATAAACAATTCAACTTTTTCAAATCTTAAAATAATAATAATATTAAAAAATAATATTCTAACAATATTTTATTAACTCAACTCAACTCAGTTCAACATCCAAACGCAGCCTAAATAATACTACAGCCCCAAATATTTATATATAAATTATATATTTCAATTGGTTTTATATGTGAGCGAGGCTATTCTGAGTAGCCTGCTCATTTAAAATGTCTTTTTTTTAGGAAAAAAAAATTAATTTTTTTTTTATCATTTTAAGACATTTTTAAAAAATATATAAAAAAATATAAATATACTAATAGTCATTTTCTTATATATTAATTAAAATTAATAAAATGTCAAAATGAGAGGATAAATTGAGTGAATAAAGTAGCATTTTTCTTTATATATATATGAGAACTGCAATAGACACAAAGATTATACAAAATAAACCCACAAATTAACGTGGCTTCATTGAATTCGTTGGATCTACTTTATCATAAAAATAACTTTACAATTTGACTTACCATATCAAACCACATCAATTTGTGAGTTTATTTTTGTATAATCTCTTTGTGACTAAAGTATTTTCCTCTATATATATATTTGAGAAAAAACATATTTGAGAAAAAATATTTTCCTCGATCTTTTGGATATCTAATTAGATCAATTTTCCTTTTATTCGAGAAAAAGTATTTTCCAAACTTAAAATCATATATTTACTAACAAGGCAAGAACGAGAATAAATATATGATTTGGAGGAAAATAACTAATATCGTAAATAAATATGATTTTAAGAGAAATAACTGAAATTATTCTGAAGTAATTTGGGGGGAAATAACTAATACTCCATATCAATTTGGGTTTACACCATTCTCACCGGGTTGAAGAAAATTCGCCCTCGAATTCTAAACTTTATTGCCTCGATATTTTTGATATCCAATTAGACCAATTTTTCTGTCCTTTTATTGTATCATCCCAATGATCATGGGAAAACTAAAGTTGATTTGATTGCCTCGAAATAAAATAATATTGAACATCTTATACTCCAAAATTAAGTTTTTTTCCCATATCTCAAATCCAAAAAAATATATTTTGTATAAGAGAATTTGAAAAATAATTATCAACTCCAAGAAAATTAACATAGTTAATTGTCTCAAAAGTTGTTTAATGATTTTAAAACTTCAAAACTTCACCACCATTTCCTTTTTCCACATTCTTTATGTTTTCAATAAATATAGTTACCTCATTCTCCAGGTTATGTTCATCATGATAGGTGTCTTAGATTGGTATAGAGTTTCACCTATTGAAGAATGTTCATCCTCAAACTCTTATTCCTCAAAGTAGTAAATCCAATCAACCTCGTGCAATAATTCAACGAAACCTTTAATATGAAGAGTACTAGAAAATTCTGGTAAATAAACCATGAAACTGAGATCTCCATGACACTCCTTCCTGCCACGGTACTCACAAAATAGAGCACACTTGTGATATAGGTTCTCAAAACTAGAATCGAAATCGTGATTTTCTATTTCACGATCACCGATATCCAGCGTTGTTAAATGTCGGGTTAACTCTGTAACTTGTCTCTGTAAATTCTCAATTATCACATCTTGAACCCTACGATCACGGTGCGAGATTTCCTCATTTGAAACCTACCCACAATGACCACGACCACCAGCTATAGAAACTGATGATATATCACCCAAAGAAAAATGCTAAAGCTGGGATGCCAATTGACACTAAACAAAATAGAGATTAATTCTGACGGCTAGTTCTAACAGATGATCAATACAGAGAAGATAAGAAATTCACCCAAAATACAGAGAAAATAACTCTGAATAATATTGATTAATAGTAAAATTCAAAATTATGATGATTTTTCCAAATTATTGTATAAGAAATAAATACATAAATAAACAAGAGTCCTACAAAAAAATTGGCCAAAATTGAAATAAAAATCACTTCTAAAACTTGAAATCAAATATTTACTAATAAAGCAAAAATGAGTATAAATATATGATTTGATAGAAAATAACTAATATTGCCCTTAGTAAAAGGAATATATTAAGATTTTCCTTTCATATTTATACAGATTCATTTTCTTAAGCTAGTACTTCAATACAATCAATGTAGAATTTGGACCTAGACACTCCATATCAATTTAGGTTTGCATTTGAAATTTAGATAGATATATAAAATAAACCATATAATATTTAATAATATTTTTAAATATATTGACAGTAAAACCAGCCACTTTCTCTTCATTAAAAAAAAAAAAGAACTATGGTTTTGGATTTTGGAGTTTCAGAGGCAAATGTTTTCAATTCCAAGAATGTTGTAGCTATACTTATATATGTGTATATATAAGAAGGGTTTTGCTTGCTACTATCATCTTCACACATTACATATCAGCCTTAATATAATTTTTTTTTTAATTTTTTAAAATATTTTTGTTTTAACCTTCATAAATTAATTGAATTATTCTACTTATCATCAATGCATCACACATTTGATAAGATAAAAAAATAAAAAATAAAAAATTTTGTATAATATGTAGTATGTGAGAATTATAAGTAAAATTTTTCATACAAGATTGCTCTAACTATAGATGTTAGATTTTTTAAATCTTGTTCTGATTCCATAAAGGGGAAAAGAAAATAAGAATGTCTTATCAGGAATAAGCCCAATGAAATCGATACGTGTTTTTCTTGGGTATATTACTTGAGGCCCAGGAAATCTTAGGCCTTTTGGGTTTCATCACATATAGAAAGCCCCATTTTTTTGTTCTAACCTACGATTCGTGCAAGTATAATAAACAACAGGGCCCCCAAACAGCAACAAAATGCTGATCAGTTCATGAATCATGATGATCAACATATAGCCTATGTATGTTTTTCAGGGATGACCTGACCTTGCATATATGCATGTGTCTGCTACTCTACTACTTACTAAGCTCTGAACATCTCTCTCTCTCTCTCTCTCTCTCTCTCTCTCATGGCTTTCATAAAAAAAAAAAAAAAAAAAAAGAATTTCTAAAAGCCCAAAAAAAGGGGGGGAAAATGTCAAGTCCTTTAATAATGATACCAACATTTCGGCATTGTCACTTTCCTTTATGTCTGTTTCCTTTACAAAACAATTATTATATTGACAAATCAAATTGCATTTCAAAAATTAAATGGTCAGTACATAAGATTCTCAGATTACAAACTCGATCCGGCCCCGGCCCCCCATCTACTACTCATATTTAACCTTTTCAAATTATTATTCAAATCAATGTGTTTTTTTTTTTTTTTTAGTAGGCAAATCGACGATCGATTAATCGTTGTAATTATTATTTAATGCATGCCAAAATGCTTGACGTACAATCAAATTAATCACTAGACATTAATTGATTATAATCAATATTCAGCGTGATTCAAGGGCCGCATGCATGCATATATATATATATATATATATATATAACTATTTCAACTCATGAAACCATAGAGAGGAGACTTCGATCCATCATACAATTGGATGGAGTTTTGATCCAAATACTTATACAATTTGAACTTACATAGAATTAAACACGAATAATGCTAACTATGAGCACTAAATAGATAAGTTTCGTATAAATTATTTGTAAAAAAAATGAGTCACACTAATAAAGATCGAATAGTTTTTTTTATAATTTTTTAAGATAAGGTTCAATATTTTTTATAAAAATTTATATGAAATTTATCTATTTAAGACTTGTACGAATCAATTCTCTCACTGTTTATATTTTCATTATTAACTTGAACTCGAGGTTATGTGCGGGGAAACCAACAGAGCTATATGCTACGGAAGTTGGTCCAGTTTCTAGCCTTTGGACCGTCCAAAGAGATATTTACGAAAATCAGATCTATTGAGATAATTCCATAGATATGCGGGTGGAGATCAATACAACCATTAAGATTTATTCCTTGATCCAATTCCTAATGAAAGTCACTATGCTAGCTATATATATATTAGTGATAACCAATTAATTAGTAATTCATATATTATTAATGTTGCCAATAACTGAAACAAAAATGAAAAAAAAAAATTCAGAATTTTAACGACAACACCAGATTATTCACAACCATTTTTATTTATTAAGAATATATATAATACAAATAATAAAATTTATTTATTCTTATCAACTTAAATTTTTAGAACAATTGTTGATTTCACATGATACAAAACAGAAATTTTGAATTCAAACTCTGACTCTATACTCTATTTTATTTAACTAAACATTCTATGTGTTGCACTCACTTATCAAAATAGATTATAGCCAACAAGTTGGGAGAAGTGTACATTGTTTTTATACCGCTATAACCTCGAAAGAAAGAATCTTTTTTTTTTTCCCTACATATATAATATGGTACGTACTATTATTGGCACGATGTTGGAAGTGGAATGTGTTTGACTATGTTTTTCTTAATGGGAGACACTTTTCAGATAACGAAATGCAACTTTAGAAAATTGACATGCTGAAAGCAATGTGTGATAGTCCCATTTGACCTAACATCATCGTTAATGGACTTATCATCTTTCCACTTACTTATTCTTTTATGTTTGTCTATCCTTTTTGTCAATGAGTATATATCTGCTCATTTTATGGGCACAAAACATCAAACAACATATAACAAATGACTATAACTAGCAAGAATTCAAAGAACCATTGGTGACAGATAAAAGGTGCCAATTAACATTAATATATCTGAATCTAACAAAAATTGTGAGGGGGTCTCTAATTTCAAATGAGTAGTGCTACATGTATTTATATTTTTACTTATAAAATTCATTCTTTTAATTTTTTAAAATTCATGATTTTCAGTAGATCAGAGTTTCTTAAGCATACCGATGACTAGATTTATTAGAAAGATGTGAATGGGGAAGGCTTAAAAGGGTATGTAACGCAGGTCGCGATCCAAAGCCCCCGTACGAGAACCAGAGAAAGTCCCCATGGCTTGAATTGGGTTAAGAAAAAAAAATGAAGAATTGGGGAAAAAAAAGAAGGTAAACTAGCATAAAAAATGAAAAAGCTTTTATCCAAAATAAAATTTTGAACCGTTTGGATTCAAAACTCAGCTTAACTCATCATTATAATTTTTTAAAATTTTCACATAAAATATAATAAACAATTTAATTTTTTTAAATATCAAAATAATAATAATATTAAAAATAATATTTTATTCAATTAATTTAAAATCATATCAACTCATATCTTAATTCAAACAGGATACGCTAAGATGAAAGAGGGTAAGAATTTTACCCTAGATAAATCTACTCAAAATGTGAAAAGTTAACAAAAAAGGGTAGAGAATGATGGAGGGCAAAAAAGCTTTCCTAAAAAATTACAATGGTACAAAAGGAGCTCGTGAAAAAGGGTAAAGAAATAATATTATAATAATATTTTATTCAATTTTTAACTTTCATCTCATCTCAACTCACTGTTTAAATCTCCTCTAAACATGAACTCTATATATATATATATATATATATATATATATATATATATATATATATATATATATATATATATATACAACTTATTGATTATTTTCTTGTCCTATGCATCTTTTGAAAAGGGTGTACTACAAAAATAAAATTGAGCTATTTGTATTAAAAATATATATTCTTAGTTTAAATTAAAGGTCTCATTTTTTTTTATTGGCACTAGACGGGAAAAACATTTCAACTAATCTAAGTGTACACATGCTCTCCATAAGAAATTTTCTGCAACTGTATATCGGTAATTAAAAAAAAAATCATTCAATTCAATAGTCCCTGTCTCTTAAATAATAAATATTATTTATACCCAATTAAGAGATTAGGATACATGAAAGAACATCTCCCAGACGTACACAAGATGTTTTACCATTTGAACCAAGGTTATTAAAAGCCTCGTCTTAATTGCACGCGTAAACTAAACTTCCTAATTAACATGTAGGGCCGCCCTGGGATGTAAAACATGAACGACGCTACATGCTAGTCGATCTAACAAGTTTAGGAGAGTTTGTTTTCATTTAGTTTAGCTTTAGCATTTATCGCTGCTCTTGATTTGACTAAACTTTCATGCCCTGGGCTCGTTTGGATTCGTAAATCATCTCAGCTCATCTCAATTCATCTCATTACTATTTATTATTATTTAATTATTTTTAACTCACAAATCTTATTACTATTCACAACTCATTTTATTACTATTTACAATCCATCTCAACTCATCTTAACTTATCTCAAGTCATCTCAAGTCATCTTCGAATCTAAACACCTCCTAAAGAATGACCACTATGGTAGTGAACGAAGATGCCTGCCTTTGCTTAGAAGTCTCCCCTGTCTAGATGCGGCCCCCTCTTCCGCCCATCAGAGACAGGAATGACCACCTGGCCCATATGTACGTACGACCTAGCTAGTTGAAAAATTAAAAACCAAAAATGAAAAATAATTGCGGACATATCACTGAAACAATTATATTTACTTGGCAGGATCGAATAATTTAACAGTATAAAATATAAAAAAAATAAGTTTATTGTAATATTCCTCTTAAAAAAATAGGTCATTATAAAAGAAAGTAAATTCACTTTCGTATAGAGACTGTGCCGTGTTACCCACCTTACAAATATAAAAATTATTTTTCATAATTTAACATTGATTATTTGAATTTTTAAACTTTATAAAAATAAATATTTATGACATATTATTTACGATAAGAATGACTATCTACAATATAAATAGATTTATTTTAATAAAAAATAATTATTTTTATAAAAAATGATTTATAATAAATAAATAATTTTTTTGTAGTATCCACCTATGCATCTAATCTCTCAAAAAATTATTTATTATCTTTTTATTACATTCTTGATGTCATATTAGATGTAAATGTAATAATAAATAATGCTTTAAATCTTTTAACCCATGATAAAATAAAAAGATAATAATTAAAAAAAAATACAATAAATAACATTGTACTCATTCGTTTTGAAACTTTGAAGCAGTAGTCCAATCGCAACACCTGCGTGGACGTCCTTATCTTTGACCAATTGGTGCAGCAAAGAAGAACTGATATTGGTGGACGAGATAGAAAAACACGAAACTTGGTCACACATGAGCTCCAATATCTCTGACTGCTTCAGACGAGAAACAGTAAAGAAGTGTACGTCAACCCTAAATATGGATGCGCTTCACGGACTGGATTCATGCACGCACCCACCCAGACTCTTGTAGTAGTACGTACTGATCATCAGGGCTAGCTTCGATGATCGTACGTTGGGGGGTCTCGAATCCTTCGTTAACACCATCCAAAGTAACAGTTCCTTTTTTGTCATCACTGATGATCAGTACACTGTACTTAGTTACCCCATTTTCGGAGGAGCAATTCTACACAATCTCTCCGATTTTCACTCACCATATTTTTTAAAATTTTAAAATTTTTTTTGAGTTTATTCTTTTTAAATTAATTTAATTTTTCTATTAATTATTTATATATTAAATATTTAAAAAAAGAAAAGAATAATAAAAATTAAAAAAAATATAATATGTGAAAATTATGTGAATAATAAAAAATTGTATAGAATTTTTCTTTTTCGCATAGGGAGATCTAGATAGCGAAAGACGGAAGGATGTAAATGAATAAGATCATGATCATGATCATGATAGACGATCGCCCATGAAAAAACGATAAAACAAATCATCATCCACACGGCCTGAAGTACTACTGCGCGCATACGATCGATGCCTGCATGACAAATATAACATATACAATTAATGAGATTTTTGGATAATCTGACACACACACACACACATATATATATATATATATATATATATATAGACATACACTAACGTGCCCTGTTGTGAGAAAAACAAATTCCTGAAAAATATAAATGTGCTCTGTATAATTAAAAAAAATTACAATAATAATTTAAAGAAGGATAATATTGTAATTTTAGTTGGAAACTATTAAGGTGTCGTTTAGATTCGGAGATGAGTTGAGATAGATTGTGAATAATAGTGAGATGAATTGTAAATAGTAGTGAAATTTGTGAATTAAAGTTATTGAATAATAATAAATAATAATGAGATGAGTTGAGATAGACTATGAATACAAACGAGACCTTAAATTTTGGATTGAACACATGCATCAAACAAATAGAACCTAAAAATAGCAAAATAGCAAAAAGTTTAAACAAACCATAAGTTGAAGCAAGCTTTGAAAATAAAGCATGTTTATTAAGAATTCAAATTACAGTTTATTGTTTAAACGCCAAAATATGATAGAATTGTTTTCTTCATTGTTCAGACGGTGGTTACAAAGTTTTGGGGGGTGGTTATATACGTATTGAGATCATGTGGGTACGTGTCTTCATCCAAGACATTTATCGAAAGAATATTGAAATGTTTGTGGCATTGCTTCTAGAGTTGATCTACCTCTGCGCCTAGCTAGTTGTATGATCCATATTTTTGTAAACACAATGTTGCAATGTTTTGGACATATGGTAGATGTTCTTATATCAAATGAATTTGGAGTTTTTAAGTATGGTTATTAAAAATTTAGGAGCATATAACTCGTTTGTTTTTAGAGATGAGATAAGATGAGATAAGATGAGTTGAGATTAAAGTTAAAAAGTTGAATAAAATATTGTTAGAATATATTTTTTAATATTATTGTTGTTTTGAGATTTGAAAAAGTTGAATTGTTTATTTTATTTTGTGTGGGGATTTGGGAAAGTTGTAATGATGAGGTGAGATGAGATGAGATGTTTTTGAAAAACAAACAAGGCCAAGTTGGTGAACAAATATAAATACAATAGTTGGGTGTAATGAATCTCATCACCCAATACATAAAAAAGAGTGACTTTCATGATGTCAATGGTTTATGATTATCCATAATTTCTCCTTACTGCTTAGATAAGCATCCTCACAGTAAAAAATACAGAAGATGCACACCACAAACAATTTTTTACACTGTGTTTGGCTTAATGATCATGAAGCAGTGTTGTTACATGCATCAAAGCTTATAAAGAATTATGAATACCGACTGCATCAAACAAATGGCCGATTGGATTGAACACATGCATCAAACAAATAGAACCTAAAAATAGAAAATAATATGAAGTTTCTCACGGTTTTGAAAATAAAATTAATAATGTTCATTTTAAATCCTAGAGATATAAAGGTTATTATCCTAGATATTCTAGATATCGACTTGTGAATCGGACTGTGATAACCATCCGCGATCTCTATGACAAGGTATTTTGAAAGGATCCATCCAAAAAAGGCTAGAGTTATGGTGTAGCAATTGCCAACGAAAACCAAAAAGAAGATTTACAGAAAAAAACTAAAGCAGAACCAGAATAACAAACGAGAAATTTTTCGTTTAGATTTAGAGATGGTTTGTGAATAGTAAAATAAAATATTGTTAGAATATTATTTTTTAATATTATTATATTTTTGAGATTTGAAGAAGTTGAATTGTTTATTATATTTTATGTAAAAATTTAAAAAAGTTATAATGATGATATGAGATGAGTTGAGGTGATTTTCCAATCCAAACAAGGAACCGAGAAACCCAAAAAAATATGCTCCATACCGATGAAAAGAAATCGCATGACAAGATCCATATCCAACCAAAAAAAGGAGAAGGAAGACCCAACAAGCACAAAGAAGAAAATAAAAATAAATCTACAAGCCTTTGAACCCAGAAACAACGACAACAAAAAAACTTGAAATCATCCATTGGATCCAAAGAGACCTAGACACTAATCTAAACAAATTTCAAGAAGCAAAAAATGAAAAACACATTTCAAGCTACTCATGAGAATCACGTCCTAGATAAAAGAAGAGAAAAATGATCGGAAATCAATATACCCACAACACACCGGATGCTCAAAATCCACAACAGACGAACAAGAAATGAAAACCAAACAAGAAATGAACATAACACTCAGTTCGGAGACATAAACGTAAGCGATGGGAGAAGTGGATCAGTCATTACACGACAAACAAACAACAGTTGCTCACAGGAAGGCAAAATCGAAAAGTAAAATACAAGAGTGATGGACAAAACCGTAACAACAGCCAAGCACACAGGGGCATAAATGAAACAAAAATTGTCAAACAAAAAGCATTATTCATTCATGTCTTTTAATATATAAGAGAAATATATCATTTATCGTATGGAACATATATAAATTGAATAAAAAAAGAAAATAAAATGTGTATGTAAAGAGTTATAAACAAGTCTAGTTATTATTTTTTAATAATAAAAAATCACAGGTAAGGAGGTTATATAACACTAGTGCACAGGGATAATTAGGTACATAATAAGTTAATTACCTTAATTTTCCCAAATGTTACAAATTCAAGTACTACATTAATATATATGAATGCTACAGACTGAATCGGAAAAAGTAATATTGGTAGTGGAGATAAGTGGGATTCTTTACATTGAAAACGACATGTATGGGGACAGTACTCAAAGATCACCAGTAATTAATTCTATAATCTATATTCTTTTTCCACCCTATAATTTACATTCAATAATTTTATATTTTCTGTTGAGTTGGTATTGGACAGAAGAACGTGGAGCCTATCACTTCCTTTCTATAAATATACGTACGACCACCACATAAAGCTCACGGTCCAGCTTCGAGAAACTCATCATATATTAATTTTAATTTAATTTAATTTTTACAAAAGTATAAAACCCAACCCACAGCCGGTTGATCACCTATATATCCTTCCCATTTTCTCCTGCTGGTTCCCGGAAACCTAAACCTATCCCTAGTTTTTTCTCTGGTTCTCTGAAAATTAACGGGCTTAAAAGCTAGATGGATTCCCGATCCGGAGCCCTCGGTCTCCTGCGTTGTTCCCACAAAAAGTGGCACAAATCCCCACATGTTTTGTTTCCTGTGAACAGTTATTATCCACTCAGCGTAACAGTGTGCGTGTGTCGCTCTCGCTCTCTCTCTCTCTCTCTCTCACACCTTCTCCAACTCCTTGTTTCCCCAAGCTTTGCTGATTGCTCCAAAGGGAAAAATGAAAATGTATTAGTTAACCAAAAGTAAAGACAAGTATGAAGAAATACGTTGGCTACAAATGTACAACAGTTACTGGTTCTCTCCCTAGCTATCATTGGTACATGTTTTTTTTTTTATTATTCATTCGTGACTCTAAACCCATTTAAGTTGCTGCGGCCTGCATATAGGTTATGAATCTGAAAAGGATTGAAAAAGATATAAAGGGCGGAGGTACCCAGTAGTTTTCATTGCAAAAAAGCTAGGGCTTTGTACTTTCCAATTCTAATCCACAAATGTTCTCTTCCACCAGCAGTCTCAATCCTCCTCCACACTTTCCCTCATCCTCAGACCACCATTTTCCTCCTCCTTTTGCTAACCACGAGCTTGGCGACATTTTCCTGAACCAATACCATCACGACCCGCTTTCCGGTCCATTTTTACCCACCAATGCTCCATTTCCAGGAAACGTCAATTTTGCAGTTTCAAAACATCCAACTATGAATAGGGAAAACGATATTGGAGAGTACCCACCTAGTTTATCCAATTTCCTTGTCAACAAACCAGTGAAGAAAGATCGGCACAGCAAGATTTACACGTCCCAGGGCTTGAGGGATCGACGGGTGAGACTGTCCATTGGGATTGCCCGCAAGTTCTTTGATCTCCAGGACATGCTAGGGTTTGACAAAGCTAGTCAAACCCTAGACTGGCTGCTGACCAAGTCTAGAAAAGCGATCAAAGAAGTTGCACAAATGAAGCAGAA
Source organism: Juglans regia (assembly GCF_001411555.2). Classification (NCBI taxonomy): domain Eukaryota; kingdom Viridiplantae; phylum Streptophyta; class Magnoliopsida; order Fagales; family Juglandaceae; genus Juglans; species Juglans regia. The sequence continues at coordinate 4,772,419 of NC_049901.1, read as the reverse complement.
CTTTAGTGGGCATGCCAAGCGTTTGTCTCCCTGCAGTTCTGAATATGACGTGTTTTCCGGAATCAACGCGGTCACCGATAGCGAGAAACTAGAAGGGAGAGTTTCGAAGAGCAAGTCATTGCTAAGTTCTAGTGTTTCGAACGACAAGAAGACGAAAACGCTGAGTAAAGGTGCCATTCATCTTCTTGCCAAAGAGTCGAGGGCGAAGGCAAGAGCAAGGGCAAGGGAAAGGACAAGGGAAAAAATGTGCACTGAAAGGCTGCACGAGTCGAAAAAATGTCCAACAGGACCTCAAATTCTACAACAATATTTGAGCCCACAAAGTCAGCGTGCAGATAGTGAAAGACCCTCCAAGGTGGTGGCGGTCGAAATTGAAGAACTACACTCTCACCTAGCGGATCAAGGACTAAGAGCAAGCCTTATTGATCAGGAATCCGTAGTGATCAGAAAAAAGTTGAAGCCATCTGGGAGATTGGATTATCATCAGCCAAACTTGGTGATCTCGAAAGATCTAAGCTCCACCAATGGGAATAGCAACTACTTTCCCAATTTATCTCTCACTTGGGGCATTAATAGCGCAGTTGCAGTACGCTCTAGCTTTTTTACCGTCGGCAACATGAATCATTCTAATTAATTAAAGGTATTTTGCAAGAATATAAAGAGTACTACTGTTACCTTTTTTCAAACACATGATAAATCAATTAAAGTCTGAATTTGCAGAACTTCAAATCTGCGGGGAACCTTTGGAAGACAGTGCCAATTATCAACTTCTGCACTCAAATGCATTTCTTCAAACAATAGCACGATGGCATCGAAGGTTTTACGCATTATCGATTTAAGCTGTACTTGTTTTTTCTTGATATATATATATAGCAGAAAATGGGTGTACCTCGGGAATGCTAGCTTATGCATATTTATCTATGAATTACTTCGGGTTATTTAGCGATGGAATATTAATGAAGATGCATGCATTTTACCTCCTATCTGCTTGTTTTTTGGTCCCCATTTTTCCTTAGTATCTGCCGGTATTGTAATAATCCAGGCAAGTTATAACTCGATGATGAGGTATCAGATCGTTATATTGAGGTATCAGATCGTTGTGGCTGGCTTTCATGGCATAATCTCCCTTTTCCCTGCTATGTTTATAAAATACTTCCAAATTCATACGATAAATGTTTATCCATTCACCGGAGATATGATCAATATGTCTACTTTTCAACTATGGACCGGATCTGAAGTACCCCCTTCTCCACAGGTACTGTGTACTTAGCAGTGTTCAAACGAATACATACTATCAAGATTTGTTTGATTTTCTCCTATAGCTGGTATATTTTCTTATTGAAATTATTTTCGGAAGTGATGAAAGGACAACGCAGCTAGGATGTTTTCAAGCAATTATGCTTTCCAGTTCGGAGATCAAGTCCTAGAAAGTTTTCGAATGAATCTTGGATATAACATATATATTGGTTATGTCTAGAATCATTATATTAATCTCAATTTTGTTATTATTACTTGGTACTGCATTCAAGCACACGAAAGATCATTCTAACAATCTTCGACCCCTAGCTCCCATGTAAACTTCTATCACAATTATTAAACTCCCCCTCAAGCGGATCAGCCTTTACCAAGTGTCATGTGTCAGTACCACCAAGCTCGCTAAAAAGATCCATAACTATATATCATGCTCATATATAATCACCCCTGAGAATGGATAAGATTATATTAAAGTACCTGGCCTATGAGAGTCAACCATATTACTGTCATGATCATCTCCAACACCGGTCTCATATATTTGTTGATCAACCATCGGCTTTTATGCCACTTGTTAGGAAAAATCTATTTTGGAATCTCTTTTTATACCTAACACTAGCCATTTGGCGACTCAGCCAAATAAAATAGGCTCAAGGACTCAAACCAAAGAGAATATCCCAAGGCGTAATTAGTCCAACATAGGCAAGGTAAAGCCAGGAGAGCTTACTAGGTGCATTTCAAGTGGAATTTCTATCCATTCACTTGGCTTGTTATTAACGGTCTAATGCCCACGCATTGTATATATACGTGGGTGCCTTCACATACCAAAAATGACATAATTGGGTGTTAGAGAATATCTAGCTAAAGAAAAAGGCACACGGTTACTACCGTCAGCGATCTTCCAGCCAAATATCTACATGTGGTGCAAGACACCTTCTTAGGAGCACTTATATACACATATACAAAAGGAATATGCAACAACCTCATCATGTATTCACAATTACTTTCACTCAAACATTTCCTTGACCTCTTATAGGAAAAATTATCCTTATCCTCTGATCAGTGTTCTAAATAATTAACTAGACATCGAATGAGTCCGCCTTGGAATCTCATGGGAGTCGCCTTCTTCCGTGATCTTTTGTAGGATGCTAGATGACAAGACACACTGGGGGTTTGCGGATGTGGTTGAACCAAGGATCAATGAGTTTTCAGTCTCCAAGATATCAAATAATGATATGTTAGAACACCACCATGCACTTAACTCGATAGTTTAAGCTTTATATGGTTTTGGATCCAATGATATTGTATTAGCTGCTTACTCTTATTAATATTATTACTCAAAATTGGGGATGTTGTCACACTTACTCTACCTCTTCATGATGAAAATAGCAGCAACAGAAGAATTCATAGTATATGTAGAAGTTTTTAGTAGTACTTGGGCTTTCAATGAAGCAATATGTTGCCATGTTACGTCCATATATAAAAGACTTCCATGCCATAAAGTTTAGTGATAAAGAAAGTTATTGATGCTATATAACCAATCAGCATATTCTGGCTTGTTTGGTCATGTTTATGTTGTGAAGGAGGTGATTGGAACTGGCCTAGTGGGTCCTCTGAATGGCAGGAAATTTGCAAGAGACATATAAAAATGTAGTCAGACATCATACTTTATAGGGACAGAGAGCTTGATCAAGTCAACATATTTAAATTTCAAGGATTCAAACTCAAATACGTTTAGTGATTGAAATGAGTGTGTGTTATCGTAGCACATCTTAGTCTAGTCTTCCAATGCTCTGAGTTTTTGATTAGGTATCCATCTTTAAGGATGCAATATGCTTGCTTGTTCGAGCCTCTTGAGGGTTCATCTTCCCTAAAAGTAAACTTTGAGCATATCAATTAAGAGATAATATTCTTTTGAGTAGTGCTTCATGTACTTACAGTTTTACTAATAAGACTCAATTTGTTAGTTTTCTTTTGAATTTCAAATTTCATAATTTTCAACATACATATGTAAAAGTAAGTTTTTTGTAAGTTTTTCTTAGGTACAATTAGCATTTTTCTGTTCTTTTTAATCTTTCCGATCGATTTGTTAAAGCTAGCATGAGGTGATGCATGTTTAGTTTGCATCCTCTGCAGGCCTAGCCTTTGGACCCAGTTCTTAGTGCATATTGTTGTGTGTACGTGGATATTTTGCATGAATGAAGTCGGTAAATAGAAACAATAACTAAGCTAGACTTTGCCCCTTTTGATGACTAGCAGTAGTACTTGCATATGAAACCATTAAATCTTACAAAATTTAACCTGCATATAGCTATATATATATATATATTTGTTGTGTGTGTGTGTGTGTGTGTGTGTACACGTGAATGAAGAGATTTTGATGGATTCAATGTTATCAGGACAAGGCATTTAAATAAGAAAATTATCCTGTTAATTAATCTATAAGTTTCGCAGAACCAAATAAAAAAACTCAGAACTGTTGGGGCCATCCGTTAAGTGATGATCATAGATAGTTGCTTTCCAGGATCTCGAGATAGATAGATGTTTTCTGTGGCAAATTGATCGATACAAAAAAAAAAAAAAAAAAAAACTATAAAGACTACATCATGATCACCTTAATTTCTCGCAGTACTGGCGCCAGCACTAAATAATTATACTGATGTACGTAGTACTTGATCATGTCATGCTATATATATCGATCATATATATTACTTAAAGTGGTTGATACAATATCATTGACATTATAAACCGGTTTTCTCTGTTTAGACCTAAGAGTACTGACGAAAATGTTTCAAGTTGGGTACTTTTGAGCTTTTCTTGGAGTACTCAATTTATATCTCCGGAGAACCCGAAAGAATGATGATCTAAGTCTGACTCCTACCATAAATATTGATACAAATGGCAATAATATTCCGACTAATTCATGTGTTGTCTACGAACGTGCAACAAGTCTTAATAAGCCATACATATTAATCTTCAGCCAAATCAAAACCAAGTTCTTTTGAGATCTACAGAGAGACTGCGCGTATGTAGTACTGTGCGTTTGTCGAGTCAGATCTGTGTGTTTTTATGTTTATAGAGGGAACAGCAGTGGTTTAGCATAAAAGATGTGGACTCGATAATTAAAGATCCCTAACAACAATATGACCAAGGAGCTGACTCGAGATCAAATGTTGCATCTTTCATATTAGAGTATTGCTAAATATACTAGACCATGCAGTTTTTTTGAAAAAATAAAGAGAGGATTTTTTCAAGTCCGTCTCACTTTTTTTTTTTCCTTTTTCGAAGAACCTAATTTGTAAAAATCATTTTTCATATTGAAAGTAACTTTTGTGTGTGGTCAAGACTTTTCATCGATCAATATTGATACACTTTGGCGATCGATAACATATTATAATGTAGAAAATATATATAAGATTTATGTGTCTATGTATGCATGGGTTATCAGTGTCCTAAATAAATGATGCAAAGTGAGTCTTTTGCTGGATAACTACACAGTCCATTAATGTCAAATCGTTAGCTTACTCACTTTAAATGATGCAAAGGCTGATCTTCTCATGAGGCATGCATGGGAGTGATCATGAACTTACAGTACTCACAAAAGGGTAATCGCTCATGATCTTATCTTTGTTAAAAGTAATTATAATTGTAAAATATCTAGCTAGCTAGCCGACTGATCATGACTCTCTAGCAATTAATCGAACTATTTCAATTTCACTAACTAATGTCTAACAGTACCAACATGTTATATTCAATGTTATATATATCCGTTTTATACACAGAATGAAATTATGTGTGTGTGTGTATATATATATATATATACACACACACACACACACATACATATAATTTCGTCTCAAAATTTAAAGGATGCTTAATTATCACTTCAACGCCCCGTTAATTATTTTCTACTATCGCAAGCTGCTAAACAATATTCAAGCTTAAGGAGGATTTTCTTTACAGCTGCATGCTTGTTGTCTTGCAAGATCAGGATTCATCTAAGTATAAAGTGGCCTTTAAACGAAGGAACAGCCATAGCTCAGGGCTATATGGCGCTTGGAGATATAATCTCACCGGAACAAGGTGCATTTGCGAAAGGTAGGAACATTTTTGAAAATGTTACACTTACGCAAGAGATGACAAAGTTGTTGCATGCATCGGAAGGTTAGAGGCTGTAGAAATATTATGCTAAAGATAGATATGAGTAAGGCGTATGACCGGGTGAATTGATGATTTTTGGAACATGTTCTATGTGCTTTTGGCTTTCCAAAGTTCTTTTGTAGGTTGATTAATAATTGTGTGGCGATGCCGTGGTTTTCGATTATGATGCATGGCACTTATAAAGGATTTTTTAAGCCTAAAAGAGGGCTTCGTCAGGGCAATCCACTATCTCCGTATTTATTTATTATTATGGAGGAAATACTTTCAAGAATGATTAACAAGGAGATGCCTGAGAAAAGGATTTTGCCATTTACTCATATGGGTGGTGCTCCTTCTATTTCCCATCTATTACATGATGACGATGTTGTTGTTTTTGCTAATGCAAGTAAGGGTTCTATTCGGTGCCTAATGGAGGTGGTGAATATTAATGAAAGGTGAACTGGTCAAAGGGTAAATCATGCGAAGTTAACAATTTTCTTTTCCAAGAAGTTGAATCACCAAAGAAGTGGAGAGTTGCCGACAGAAATAAGTTTCAAAAGGCCATCTCCGATTTACTTATTTGGGGGTGCCGATTGTGGATGGTAAGTGAAAGGTTAGCCATTTTGGACCTTTACTTCAATGAATAGGTAAGAAGTTATCAGGGTGGAAGAGTAGGTTGTTATCACAAGGGGGTCGGTTAATTCTATTGCAACATGTACTTTCGAGCATGCCTTTACATTTATTGTCAGTGCTTCATGCTCCAAAAACTGTGATTCGAAAGCTGTATGGTTTATTTGCAAACTTTTTCTGCGGTGAACAGGGTGGTAAAGGAAAAAGAAAATGAATAGCTTGGAAGAAGCTGTGTTCTAGTGGAGGAGGGTGGTATCAGGGTGCAGGATGTGTTTGAGGTGCAGTGGTCTTTGTTTATGAAGTTTGGTTGGTAGCTATTGACTCAAAATTCTCTTTGGGCTAGGTTTTTTCGAGCAAAATATGTAAAGCATGGCCATGGTGCATTAAATATAGAAAGTAGGTCGAGGTCGAGGTTTTGGAAGAAAATTCTTGAAGGTCTACTGGAGTTACTGACAAATTCAAGGTGGAATGTTCGACAAGATAATATTTCATTGTGGTATGACAAGTTTTTATGTACTGGTCCATTGTTTGAAGTAGTGCTTGGGGTGGAAGAACTGAATATCAAGTTGCAAGAATTGGTATTTAATGATAGGTGTGATATTGAAAGGCTTCAAATGTTGCTGGGTAGGCAGACAACATTTGACGTTATGGAGACGGTAGGAACCTTGAGGAATGCAAAGGATATTCTAATGTGGTTACCTGAGAAGAGTGGAGCTTTTTTCTACAAAGTCGACATGGGAGGTTATCAGAGTTAAGATACCGAAATTTGAATTGGCTAAATGGATGTGGCATAATTTGTTACCAAAGAAGATTGTACTGTGCATGTGGAATGCAGTTTTTAACTGCTTAAGTGTAGATGAGCATGTTTGTAAATTGAGGATCCCTCTAGTGTCTGGTTGTAATTGTTGCACATTGAGGAACATTGAAGACTTGGAGCACGTCCTTGGCAAGGGAGATTTTGCTGTGAACTGGCGGAAGCTCTCGACAGCGGTTGGAATTCCATTCTTCATTCAACAAAGTTGGAAGGAAAGGGTCCAAGTATAGTTTAATAGGGCATCTCGTCTATCGCAACTTGGGATTTTGATGGGTCCAATACCATGCATAATGGTTTGGAGACTTTGGCGACGATGGTGTGCAACAAGGATGGAGGGGAGATCTGAAAATATTATGGAGGTGTGGGGCTTGATTAAGTATTGGATGCAGATGCTGGCTAGCAGAATAAATAAAGTCCAAAAATTTTCAGTTATGGATGCACGGGTATTGAGGACTTTAGAGGTACCCGATTGTGGAACAAAAACAGATTACAGTGCAAGTGGTGAGATGGATGAAACCTTGGCCTGGACGTCTGAAGTTAAACTTGGACCGAAGCAGTTTTGGCAACCTTGGTCCTGCTGGAGGAGGTGGTATTGTGAGGGATTCTTGTGGAAATATACTTTTTGGGTTTTCAAAATTTTTTGGTTCTTGTTTTAATAATGAAGCCGACCTACGGGTGGTGGTAGAACGAATAAGCCTATGTCAACAGTTGGGTTATACAACAATAGATATAGATAGTGGCGGAACCAGGAACTTTTATAAGTAGTGGCCAACGTTTTTATTATGTAACACATTTATATTAAATAAAATAAAAAACTAAAAAATCATAAAAATATAATTATATATAAAATTAGATCTCAATAATTTGTTACATTGACAAAAAAAAAAAAAAAAAATCTAAAAAACACAACTTAATATATGTTTCAAATTTCTAACAATAATGTTTTATGAAATAATATTAATCCATTATTATTTTTATTATGAAATCTTTACAATTTATTTTCTTCATAAAACTATCAAGTGATATTTTAAAAGGTCATCTTTCATTTTAATATGTAAGCTAGTTTATTAAGTTTCATGCGAAATCTAAATATTTTCATGTCAAATTAAGCATATAATGCTATAATTGAGACATTAAATATTTTTTTTTACTCAATGAAGTCTAGATCAGGATAAAACCTCTCAACTATTTTTCATGTAAATCATCAATGTTAAATGATTTTTCTTGTATTTTAACTTTAGATTCCATATTAAGAAGACTAATATTGTATAACAAAAAAATATTTGGAGATCCATATTAAAATGCTTATTAATTTTCCTAAACTTAATTTTAATTTAATTTTGGTGAGGTCACATCCTTAAAAATAAATAATATATAAAAAGTATACAAAATTTTGAAACTACAGGAAAAAATTTGAAGAAAGACATTTTTAGGTATATTCAAATTTTCAAAAATTTGAAAGAACATGTGGGAATTGTAAATTTTTTTGGAGGGGCCATTTGCTATATTTATAGAATTATAAATAAAATATAAGGTATATTTGGAAATTTTTAAAAACTTTGGGGGGAGGGGGGGCCATGGCCCCCCTTAGACATAAGGTAGGTCCGCCACTGGATATAGAGTGTGACTCTTCTGTTGTAGTTTCTTGGATTCTAACTAATAAATGTACAATGTGATATCTTTGGGACTATTGGGATCGATTGAGATCAATGTTGGGGGGGTTATGATTTCTCTATAAAACATTTTTATAGAGAAGGGAATCAAGTGGCAGATTCAATACCTAGACATGGTGCGATAGGCGATAATAATTTCTTCACGGATTGTTCCTCCGCCATAAGTGAGAGGTAATAAAGTTTATGGAGGTGCTGTCCTCCTTTTCTAATTTTTTTTTTTAAAAAAAAAAAGACCATATATAGCTCAGGTCTACGTACGGATCACTACCAGAATTAATGTTTGTAGAAAATTAGGATCAATGATAAACAAGTCATGATCTGACAAACATTTTCCTATGCTTTTGAATCAGAAAGATGCGTCTTCATATTTTTAGCTTGCATCTGTTGACCGTAGTTAGGTTAATTGAGCTGTTAATTTGCATATTATGCGAACAGATCATTGTCTTTTAATATATATTATGTGGCCGAGTGTATATAGAATTTGGACTTAATTTGCCTTGAGTTATTTCTGTATCAGCTCTACGTACGGTGATATATATATATATATATATATGTATGATCAGTAGCCAGTGAATTTATATATATATAAACTGACTATATATATAATAATGATCAGGTTATACTATGAGTATATATATATATATATGTGCAATCTGACCGGAAATATGTAGTATTAATAATACAACAAATTATGTTTTTCAAGAAAGTGTACCTTTTGATCTGAAGAGTTGCCTTAGATGTTAGATGTCTTGTTAGAACGAGTGCTTCTCTTTCTACGGCTGCACCTGTAAGGCCAGAGGAAGACAATTGGACGGGTGAGAGTGAAAAGTTCAGTAAAATGAGCCAAAATGCATAGGTTTATTTTGAAATCACCACTTAAGTAAAAAGTTTAATCTAATGGAAAGATGTGGGTTTAATCATTACATTCAAATTCAAATTACTGCAGAGTTAAAATTTAAATTCAGAACCATTATTCTGATATTATGTGAAATCATTATGTTTTTCAAAAATTTAAGCCGATAAAAAATAGATTTAATCATTTATATACGTATGTGATCTTAACAGTTCCTTGGGTCTCAAAAAGTGATATATATATATATATATATATATTTGGCACAGATTGTCAAATACAATAGGCAAGTTTTGAACAAAGAAAATTTTATGGAATAATTGGGTTGCAAAAATTCATGTTGAAGCAATGGTAGAACTACTAAAAACAAACTGATGGAATTATTGATTAATTAGTATGGCTGGCACTTCTGCAGAAAATAATTTTTTTTGGCATCGTTTCGATAGTGAGATAAGATGAGATGAAATGATTTATAAATAATAATGAAATGTTTAATTTGTGAATAGTAGTTAAACGGTTTGAATTAATATGTTTTACGAGATTTTGAGAAATGAGAGAGAAAAAATAAAATAAAAATATTATAAAGTTAAATATTATTATAATATAATTTTTATTTTGAGATTTGAAAAAGTCGAATTATTTTTTGTATTTTGTTTTTAAGTTTGAGAAAGTATTAATGATTAGGTAATGATTAGATGAAAAAATTGAAGATTTGAAATTAAAAAGTGTTTGTGTTTGTGGTGTTTGGATATTGAGATGAGATGAGATAATGAGTTGAGAGGATTTTACTATCAAAACCCGGCCTAATTCAGCACAAGCAATTTAGTATCTTTTCTCTTATTTTGAAGTACTTGGTGTTAAGTTATATAAATATATAAATATATATATATAATCGCTGGAACTAATGAACAAGATTTTTTTCTTCGATTTTTTTTCTTACTACAAAATCTACATTTTACTTTGTGTACTATATATGTTGGATGTGTTGGATTGAGACATTAATTTTCATGTTGAATTATGTCAACCAAATCCTTCTTCAAAAGATTAAATTGGAGTACGAGGCAGATAGCTCATGTTTTCCTTGAACTGATCCATCTTTTAAGTCTCTCAACCCTAATGACAATATTTTAAAGCTGGTACTCGATCGAGTCCAACTCCCTCTAAATCCACCAATCCAAGTTAATTTACAACATGAGCCTTGTAATGAATCTAATGAGTGTGTTAAAAAATAACTTAAAGGTATTCCAAATTTCAAAGTGTATAGTGCTAATGCGAACAAAAAGAATGAGCAAATTCTTTTCATTCTTCATTAGGAGCTGTAAATTGCTCAAGTAGAATAACCTGTGAATGGTAAAGATGGAAGAGAATGAAGGCTTGTAGGCATATTTAAATGATTCGGATGTCTCGAGTTTTAATTCCCTCCAGCCCTAGGAAGCCCCCCTTGCCCAATCTCTCCTCTCACATTGTTATGATCTTGATGGTTAAAAGTTTAACTAAATTAGTATTCAATAATCCTAAGGTATTTGAATCAATGGTTGAGTTTTTAACAATTGGTATCAGAGCAGGTACCACGTCATGGGTTCAAGTCACAGAGGCGATCTATAGGTTGGATTAAGACGTTTTGGTACTGAATAATGATATACACACAACATATTGTACAATACATTGTACAATAATGTTATAAAATGAAGGTATTTTTATAAAATTATGTTACTTTTATAAGATGTTTTATAAAAATACCTCTCATTTAAAATATAGTTGTATAAAATATTGTAAAAAATGTTGTGTAAATCATTTTCTCTTAATACTTTATATGAGTATATATAGTGTTAAGTCATTGAATACTGATAGATGAGTGAAGCCGACAAAAGGAAAAGGACTACCATCGGGTTAGTGTCGATAGAGTCGGTCGCCGTGGACGTTAGATTTAGAAGCGTAGTGGAACGTTATGATCATGAATGTTAAATATTTAATTAAATTAATATCTAACAGTCATAAAATTTTTGAATTAATAATTTGATCTTTAACACACATGTAGTACATCTGCTCGGGAGAGTGGGAGAAGCTCCTCCCTTCCTTTTCTATGTCACTATATCACTATGCCCGGCCTCCCATTATTCTCAAACCCCTCATTCTCTAGATCTATCCATTCTCCATCTTTTCCTTTCTCGTTTGTTGTTTAAACTCCTCCAGTAATATAAGAAAATTGTCACCAAACTCCACCGTGTTCCAAAAGATCAGGACACTTCAATGATTAAATTTTTAGAGCCCATCAATGTTTGCCATGTGTCACTAGTGATTAAATTTATCACTAGCGAAATTCAAGAGAGAGATCAGTATTTTCTTCCCTTTTTTACCACTTTTTCCATCTTTGATCGGGATTTTGTAGAATTTTTAGAGCCCATCAATGTTTGCCATGTGTCAACTTCAGTTTGGTAGTTGGGAGGGAGTAGTCATTCTCTAAAAATTTGGACGCGTGGATATTATTAAATTATTAGAAGTGGTTTTTTTATTTTACTTTAATTTATACGGTACTTTTATTCACCATTTAGTGGGACGCTTTAAGCGGGGACCACTGTATTCTTATCCCCAACAGTAGTCTGTCATCCTTTTTCGAACTCTTCTCCCTTTGATCTACCTAAATTTGCCATGCATAATCCATTTTTGTCAACACGTGAGTCTCACATGCCATCACCCCTCACATAAACTGAACCACTTCTATACTACAATCTTCAATATCCGCTCATATCGTCTAAACTAATTTCCCTTCTAATAGGGTTTGTTTTATAAATAATATTTGTAGTCTTAAAATATACAGTCTCCATATACTTTTTTTAAAAAAATAAATAAATCTAAGATATACATGAAAAAATTATTTTTTTATAATGATTCTTACTTTTTTGAAAACGAGTATGCGGTAATTGTACACTCTCGATTGCATATAGCATTACTTTTTTTTTTGTTTATTTTTCCAAAAGTATTTATTGGTCCACCTTTCATACCGTTGTACTATCCTTTCGTCTAACATAATTGCTATCATGCCTATAAAAAAATGATCATATGCACATGAGGCCAGTAAATAAAAGCCAAAACTATTAATGGCGGAAGACTTGATATCAATTAGATCCAAATTCCAAATCAAGTATATCGTAGGAAGTTTTAAATATGATAAATATAGTAATTCTCTATATTATGAGTAAGGGGATTTTCTCCTCTAGGCCCAAAAGGTCCTATTAAGCCCGGTCCAAGATAGAAAGTCACGAACCAGGCCCACTAGGAGAATCCTCTATGCATAACCTATATGAGGGATGGTGCTGCAGGGATGAAACTCGTCAATCTAAGATCTTCTCGAGTATTGTCCAGTAATCGAGTGTCTGCCCACACAGTAAGCATAACATACGGAGAATTGTTGATCTACTGACAGAGAATGTATGAACGAACTAGGAGAGAGACAGAATAAGATGAGAAGGTTGGAGAACCACGCCGCATTAATGGCTCTGCTACTCGGGCAACACACTACATTAATGAGGCCGTCGCACAGCCATGCCGCATTTACAGATTTTGTCAAAAGGAACAATACGAGAAATCCAGACTTCATAAAGCATGCATAATCTACTCCTCAGATTGGTAGTATAAATAGTTGATCCCAAGTATGAGGAAACTCTCTTTGATCCTAAGACTCTCTTACTTATTTATTACTCTCCGAGAATATTTACAAACTTTGGCATCAGAGGTTCCTCGGCCCCAAGGCCACTCTCTCAAAGTCGCAGTATTTTCTATCTTGTGCATGACTCGTTTTCAAATATATGAATTGTAAGAGTTTGGCCCAAAGATGTGCAAAGCATGATGTTAATTTTGTTAAAAGTTATTAAGAAATCATTTTCATGCTTTTGGTCCTACGTAATTATAAATCAACTTTAGTGCCATTTTGAGGTTGGGTACCTGTTTGCTTGAGTATGATTAAAAATTAAAAAATATTTTAAAGAAAAAATAACATGTTTAATGTTTTTAAAAAGTGTTGTAATTATTAAAAAAAATTAAATATCTAATTTTTTAAACGATTCAAATTAAAGTTTTTATTGAAAATCTAGGTTCGAGCTGTGAAAACAACTTCAACAGTTTTAAAACCTATGTTTACAAAGTACAAAAAAAAATTAATAAAATTTTATAATTAAAGTTTATGATGTCAGAGCATCTCAGTTATATAGAACCCTCGACTGTTTAAATCCCGTTTGGATAGTGAGATGAGATTAGATGATTTTAAATGAAAGTTGAAATTAGTTGAATAAAATATTTTTAGAATATTATTTTTTAATATTATTATTATTCTATGATTTGAAAAAATTAAATTGTTTATTATATTTTGTGTGAGAATTTAAAAAAATTATAATGATTAAATGAGATGAGATGAAACCGATATATCCAAACGGGGCTCCAAAATTCAGTTTCCATCATCTCTCTCTCTCTTCTCTTCCTTTCTTTGCCTATTCTCTTTCACCTTCTTCCACCGATAGGTCTCTATATCTCTCCCTCTTTCAAAGCACTGATTCTTGTTCAAGACTTGTGCTTTCTTCATCAAAATAGTCCCTCCCGTTTCGACCCTCTCCTTCTCTATAACAGATTAGCAAGAAATTTGAAACATTTAGGTTGCATTTGGTTCCTTAACCGAAATCAGCTCAGCTGAATTCGATTCAAATTTATACCTCTTTTAAGATTTAAACATCAACTCTCAAATCATTAAACTCATCTCAATTCAAAATCTCTTTACACGTGAGAGTTGTAACATTTTTAACTCTACACCTCTTTACACGCGAGACTCACAACTTTTTTTAACTTCACTTAAATACATTCAAATACATCTAAACTCATCTTAGATGAATCTCACATAACTCATTTCACAATCTGAACTCATTAATACTTTTCATAAAGAACTCAATTCAACTAAAGTCAGCATCTAAACGGACCCTTAAAGTATTAATTGTCATGTTTGTAGATTTTTTACATCGGAATTATGTGCACAAGGTAGTACCATTCGAGGAGATACTTCAAATAAATGTTGGTACGTACGTAAACCAACATGGTCTCTCCATAGACTAATAGCAGAAGACTGGCCTCACGAAACTTTTGAAATATATACCTACGTCTTACAGTTCGGTTCAGAGGAATCCATTGGGAAATTAATTTATAAAAAGGTGAAGGTGGATTCCAGTTAATTCGACATTGTTTTGATGAATAGCCTTTTGGACATGCATGTCATATATATGTCGGAGTTTGAATGGGTGCCGCTAGTGTTTTTTATGAGATTTTGTGCAACTACATGGAACAGTACATGAGTCATTTCAGTGTACAATAAATTCAGCTATTTGATACGAGAGTTTAGTAGACGTGTACTCAAATTGTCATATATATTATATTAAATGAAGCAATTAATAAAGCCATTTGATCTATACTCTAGTTGTATTAATGCTTCTGGATCTGCCTGGTATAGCTAGATAGGTTGGCTCTCTGGAATTCTATGGTTTCTAGCTATGTAGTCAATGAATGCACACTATAGAGCTACTCTCAATCAGGTTATCGCTGGTTAGTTCTACTGCCAAAATATATTGTGTGCCGTGTGGAGATACTGATTAGGTTTGACAACGTTTAGGTACACATCCTAAAACATTGATCGATCTCATGTCGGTCGGATCTATACAAAATAGTGTGAGAAATGATATTTAAATAAGAGTTATTTGACAGTCGGTTTTGAGGACACTATTCTACACTGTTGATCATTGGCACATTTGGTTAAAAGATTAAAAGTTTTTAAATTTTCTTCAAATCATATCAAATCAGCGATATGAAATGTTTGTAGTTGCTGCGTACTTAGTTTGTTCTTGACATATATATACTGTATATACATGTGCTAGCTTGTTTTTAGAAGGGGTTTTGCAATCCCATAACTTCGTTTAAAGCTCTTCTACGATCTTAAAAGAACGAATGAAAGAGAGAGAGACAAAAAGCACACCCCTCAAGAGCGGTCAAACAGCATTTACATGGCTAAGCACTGTGCTGACATGCTCATACGGTCATACCGACATTGTTTTAGAACTTTACCTTTTAAATGTTAAGACAAAACAAGACAACCAGAAACAGTAGGAGCAAACAGTGAGACGAAGCTTGAACTAAAGAAAGAGACTTGCTAAAAGCCCCGAGAAAGGGGACGACACACAAACACGTCATTCATTCACGCACATGAGAGAGATCAGAAACAGTACTTACTTGGAAAAAGCTTGTTGAACAGCAAGAGCGTAGCCAAGTATTTTCGCCTTGGGAGTGGAGTACTACTACTACAGAATTAGGAGCGCAGCACAGCAAGGTTTCCGGAGGTTTTTGCAGTAAAGATGGCGATGAGCGTTGTTTCCCTTGATTATTTATTGGTGATCTGTAGAGTGGGTTATTTAGGTTCGTGGTGGGCGAGGGACTGAGTACTGTTCGTACAAGTCATTAGCTTTGATAGCGTGAGAGTGTTTTCCGGAGAGAATTTAAAGGTGGCAGATGCATGTGTTCCTCCGGCTCTGATCTTCCTTCTGCACCATATCAATTAACTGAGAGTTGCTTGATTCGGCATATCTAATATAAAATTCCTGGAAGGTCGGGGTAGTTGTAGGGGAAATCTAATACAACACCCTACCAAAATCTTCTTCTTAAATTGCCCTAGTACTCTGACCAACGAAAGAAGCAATATTGACGGAAGATATCTTTTATTTTATTTTATTTTGTATTTTCAAATTTGTACTGGTGCGGAATTTCCTCGATAGTATATCGTATGCAACCATCAGTTTAAATATCGTACATGCAGGCCAAGTCCCATCACAGAAAAGTGCATGCATTGAAGGATTGGGATGGCTCTACCTCACTAACCTAAGGCCTAGTACTTTGTTTCTTCACGGATAAAATGAAATAAAATAAGATAAAAATTAAAAATTAAAAATTAAATAAAATATTATTAAAATATTTTTATTTCAATATTTAAAAAATTTAAATTTTTTATTTTATTTTTATATAAAAATTTAAAAAAATTATAATGATTAAATGATATTAAATTAAATGAGATAAAAATAATTATGAAAACAAAAGATATCTAAATTATATAGACTGTCTTGCTTTTTTTTTTTTTTTAACAGCTTGTACATACATTTTTAGTTTCGGTTTGGATAAACAATTGGTTTAATTTTAATATTTAAATACTATTTAAATATAAATATTTTTTAATTTTTATTTCATTTTTTTCATCTAATAATTTTTTAAAATTAAAAAATTAAAAAAAAACAATTTAACTTTTTTAAATTCTTAAACAAAAATAATAGTAAAAAAGTTATATTCACTTTTCAAAAATAAAAAATACTTTAACCATATTTTAACTTTATAATATTTTTATTCAACTTTTTTATCTCTAATTTTTCAAAATTCAATAAACAAAAATTTAACTCAAATTATTTCACTATTGTTCACAAATCACAAACTATCTTATTATTATTTACAGATTTCTCATCCTATCTTACTATCTAAACAAATTAACAATGTTAGATGGTATTTTCACGATTAATTTCTCATCATGGGTTTGAGTTTTGAGGATGGATGTGATATCCAATTGAACATTATGTACAAGATTATGATGTGCATGTCTCATATAGGTCATTTGAAAAAAAAAATATCTACTATAAAAAATAATTTTTACATTTAAAATCTATTTTTTTTAAAAGACTTAAAGCTTACAAGCCCTAAATCTATACAAATTAATTTTTGGTTTAGGGATGAATTTTGTGGCCTTTGCCTGTGCATGATCCGTACACTCTGCCCGTTCAGAAACCATTTCCGTCTTTCAAACAAAGCTAAGGACGAACCATTGCACTCTATGATCCTTTGATATAGGCCCGAAAACATCAAGTTCGTCAGCTCCCAGTAAATTGGGACGGAAGAAAAGCCCATCAGGCCTAGCCCATCGAATTAGGTTGATGGACAAAAACGATGGCGTTCTTCACAGTACCCTTAACTTTTCGTTCAAGTCTCCTTCATTTACCAAACGCCGCCGTTTGTGGTTTTTCACCTTTCATTGCTTGCGCACAAAGTTCGGCTGCAACAATAACATCAGTTGGAGAAGCAGAAGCGGAAGAAGAAAATCTGGTAGAAAACAAACATGGACGCACCGAAGACCATAGCACACGAAATCGGAGGGATCCAAAATGACGCTCTTCGATTTGGACTTCATGGCGTCAAGAGCGACATCGTCGGATCGCATCCTCTGGAATCCGCTTACCAATCTGTATCCATTCTCTCTTCTTCCTCTCTATCGTTTCAGCTCTCTTTTTCTGTTTTTTCCCCTCATCTTACGTTTCGCTCACGAGTAAGAATTAGGATAAAGTGAAAATTTGTGTAAGCTACTTAAAATCTTACGCTTTCTTTCTATTTGAAACATTATGTACGTATAATTCACACTTATATACTCTCAGGTCTCCATTAGTCTTTTTTCTTTTAGTGCGAACTATTTTCTGAGGAAGATTTGAATTTCATCTGTATATAGAAAAAAACTTGAGCATTCTTTAATATATATAATTTCGTTTAGTGTCAGGATAGGTAGACGGAGCCGTAACAAGGCTTCACGGAACAAATTTCATTGAAACAAACGGACAGGGCTTATTGTTCTTTCTCTCCCTTATAAATGCTGATTTTGAAATTCTATTTTCGTTTTTCATTTTTTTTTTTTGGGTGGGGGGGACCTGTTAGGCAAGGAGCTCACAGGAGGAGATGAAGAGGAAGATCTTGATAAACACCTACGGAAGTGCTTTCCCATTGAAGTTGGATCTTGACAAGCAAATTCTTTGTCGGTATGACTTTTTTACCCCGTGTTGATTGACGTAAATTATATGTATTATTCACTCTATTGGTAATTATAACTGTAAGCTTAAATAAGCCTATGTAGGTTTAGGTTTGAGTTCAAAATATTAGAGGCCTTGAAGTAATATACATCAAATGTCTTCCTTCATCTTAGGACTTTAATGGTGAAGGATTTCATGGGCTAGGGCCCTGCTTGTACGTTTGATCAGTAGAGTTTGGAGGTTGAATTGATACTTTAGGGAAGATTCTTTGACAGATGATGTAGTATGGAAGTAGATGTGGATCTTTATCGGGTGTGTTGATGTGAAGTAATGCTATAGGATTTGGATGATAGGTGTTGAGGCATGAAAAATGTAGAAATCATAGTTGGGGCATGGAAAATGCAGAAATCACAGTTGTTTGAGACATGGGATCTTATGTATCACAAAAACTTTAGTTGGTCTGCGTATTTAAAAATAATTTTTTTGCTGGTAGTCATGCATATTGGGGTGACTTTGGTACCGCTTTTTCTTGTATTGTTGAAAGGTGGAACAGTGCATATAGCTTTTATAGGTAGAAATAGATTCTGGATTTTTAAGGAACAGAAGTTGGATGATGAAAGGAACAACAAAAGGTTTGTCATAACATAAAATATGATTATGAAACGTCCTAGTCTTTGAACATCAAGTAAGCTCCTTTAGTTGTTTTTTTTATTAGCACCAGATGTTCGGAACAAAGTCCCGATTAATTCCGAGGTTGCACATGCCCTCAACAAGGAGTTTCTCGTAAATACACCTCGGGTAATTCAAGGAGAAACTCTCCCAGTCCGGTGTCTCCTAAAAATTGTTTGTAGCTAAGGGTTGAACCTTAAACCTGGAGGGAATATACTACCTACCAAGACTTAAGTCTCTTACCACTTGAGCCAACCCCTAAGTTCCTTTAATTGTTAAAGCAGTTTACTTTGAGTAATATATCTTTTTATTTATCAAAAAAAAAAAAAAAAAAAAATTGTTAAAGCAGTTTACTAAGATATTTCGTTGGGAAGTCGTATTGAAAGTGTAGAAAATGGTGGTTGTACTTAGGTTTAAGTTTTTAACCATCTAAAATCTGGTCCTATTTTTCCCTTTCCCATATACAGCATACTATCTCACAAGATTCAACACAAATATGCCAATGCACTGGATCATTAATGAAAGGACCAGTAGGGCTTTGTTTAGAAATCCTTTCTGCTTGTTAGCGGTTGTAGAAGAATGGTCTAAATATAAGGATTTTCCCAAGATTTACAATTATATTAGAAATTAGTGGAAAAAAAACTTGGCTTTGTATTTAACCATATATATCATACAAAACTTGAAGAGGGTGTATGATGTCATCTTTCACCAAATCAAAACCCTCAGAACCAGGATGTTAAAGTCACATTTTGTTTCCTTTGAAGGAAAAGAGTTCTTTCAAGCAAAGTAGCAAATTTCTGGAAGTAACCTCTGAGTTTTTTTTCTTCTTAATTTTGAGTTTGACCATAAGGGTTAAGAAAAATTAGTTCCAAGCAACTTCTCGATGCAAATGACTTGAATCATGTATTTTGTTTCTTGCTTTATACGATTCTGAATTTTTGATTCGCTGTTTTTTAGTAAAAAGAGATGAGGTAATAAAGAATCTCAGTTTCAGATTATGTGTGCCTTTTGGTTACTTGTGTACAATTCAGGTGTTGCTTTGTGAGTTCAAATCTGTATTTTTCGGTTGTTGCTTTGTGAATTTTTCTTATTCTGTTCTCAGACACCTGGTGCCAATAAAAAAAAATCTGTATTTTATTACGAAGTTTTTATCATATATGGGCTAGCCAAAGAAAATAAGTTTTTGAATCTTGTCATGAGTGTACATGGCGTAGACCATATATATTTCAATTAGATCTTGATCAGATGTTTTTTGTGTGCTGCTGCTTTTACTGTGACAACACAGTATGTATTCATTTGCATGCAGATTATAATGAACCTAACTACCTAAGACTTACCTGAACCTCTCATGCCTTCACTTATCACTAGTCCGAAGGCTGGAAGTCATAATGAATTCTTGTTATTGTTTATTGCTGTATATGTAGAGGTTTGCATTTTTCTTAGATTTACTTGTGCAGGAATTGTATGCTTTGTTCTTTTTGTGATTCTTTTTTTTTTTAATTTTGTTTGGGAAACAATTACAGATTTCAGAGGCCTCCAGGAGCAATTCCATCTTCAATGCTGGGTTTGGAGGCTCTTACAGGTAGCTTGGATGACTTTGGCTTCGAGGATTATCTGAATGGTAAGGAAACCCTCATAGACCTTTCTTCAAACTTCAAGTTAATAAGATGGATGCAGATAAGAATAAAAACTTAACTTAAAATATGAGACTCAGAGAAGTTTTTTTTATAAGATTCAGAGAAGATGTTGATCAGTTGTGCTAAAGTTTTTGTGATTTGTCTTCGACGAGTATTTCTCAGCGCATGGATTTCAATTATGTGTGTGGAAATTGAAATTGCTTGTTTCAGCAAGTAAAATCTCGTAGTTCTTTGATTTGATTACCCAATTCTTTATGAGTTATAAACAATAATTATTGTCGTCTCAATTTGGGGGTTTCGATCTCTTTTTCAAGAAGATGAAAATGGGATTTTGTCCTGGATCCTCCTGTTTTGTCGTGAATAAAATTTATTCTAGGCTAGAAAAATGAGCTCCACTCAGTTTGCATGAGTTTCCGCGGTTAGAAAACTATACTTTATTCAAGCCATATTGGCAAATGAAGTAACTATACAAGTGTCTGGTATTTATTTACTACACTCTGGCATGAACTGGGATTTAAAAGCTTATTCCTCGGTGATGCTTGCAGACCCTCGTGACTCAGAGACTTTCCGACCTCTGGACATGCATCATGGGATGGAAGTTCGTCTTGGTGTTTCTAAGGGACCGGTCTGCCCAAGTTTCATATGATTGAAATCAACTGGCACTTGTTGCTGTGTTTCTTCCTGGATTTTTATTCTGTAATTCCAGATTATAAATATTTTCTACTCGGTAGCTTCCAGCTAATCGGACATTACGACTGTTTTCTTTAGATGCTACTTATTATTCAGAAAATGGCCCCTTTTATTTTTCAAAAAATCTACTCAACCTCCTATTATTCACACAACCTCCACACTCCACATTATTTTTAATTTTTATTATTTTTTTCTTTTATTAAATATTTATTATATGAATAATGAATAAAAAATTTGAAATAATTTAAAAAGAATAAACTCAAAAAAAAATTTTAAAAAAATATTAAAAATTTAAAAAAGTGTGGAGTGTGGAGTGTAATGGAGGTTGAGTAGCAAAGCTCTTTATTTTTTGAGTGGGGGAAAGGGTTTCGAACTTCAGACCTCTCCTTTTGGAAGCTCGAGTTATGCCAATAAAAGCACAGGTTTTGGCAGAAAATTATCAGTCTTAGAAAGCAAAACAAGAGCTTTATTTTTATTTAAAAAAAGAGTTATGCTACACGTAAGCCTCACACTTTGCACACCACTTAAAAAATATGTGATTTTACTCTTTTATCCTCATATTTCATATTTCATATTTCCTGAAACATGAGGGTAAAAGAATAAATTCACATACTTTTAAGTGGTGTGCAGGAGTGTGAGGTTTATGTATATAATTTTTCTTAAAAAAATAATAATGCTTTGATACACTCTTTTATATGTCAAGACATGATTTGATTTGATTTTTTTTAAAAAAAAAACCAACTGATCATAAAACCTCTCTGGTTTTTTTATTTTTTTGAAATTATTGGCATTGCCTACAATAATGAAAATAAAAAGTCATCGAAGTTGTTTTTAAACTATCATTTCCTATTTTTATTTTTTCTCAGTAAAATAAAAGGGATCTACGGCTACCAATTCATTCTTTCAGAATAAGAATTGCTTCCCCAGATGTCCCTTTCGTTGAGATAAATAGTGAAAATCCGAATGTACACCAGTCATCATCACTCACAGCCTCTTATAATGTGATACGTGGCATTCTTTCTTTCTATCTTTTTATTTTTTAGACATTCTCCAGCCGTGTTGATAGTCAATGACCAATTCCAATTTTAGTCTAATCAAACAGTCTCATTCCTGCCTAAACAAACACTAGGTTTTTTTTTTTATCCTTTTAAATTAAATTCCTTGTTCCCCCTGATTCCTGAAAAACACAAACATATATGAACATATATATATTTATATATACATATATACACATATTATATATATTAAAGAGAGGTTGGGCAATCATATAGACAATGACTATGATTATTTTATGCATTTTCACGATGGTAATGTTGACTTTACCATCATCAACAGCATTGCACTTGACAGTAATTTTTCTTCTACAGTAAGTGTACTTGAATATACACACACACAGAGACAGCAATAGCATCTTAATAATTTAACAAACCAATACCAACAATATACTGCATATCACAACCTACATTACATATAAGGGTTTTTAACACACATAAAAATTATAATATAAGAAAAAATTGGAGAAGAGAGAATTAATGAAAAACATATGAATACGAAAAATGATGTCCTCATATATTATGAAATATTTTAACCTTAACTTGAGCTAATTAATATATATGTTTCAAGGAATTATTATGCGATCCTTTTTCCCTTTTTTTTTTTAGCTTAGGACTCATTTAAATATAAAAATTATCTCATCATTATAATTTTTTTAAATTTTAAAATAATAATAATATTAAAAAATAATATTCTAACAATATTTTATCAATTTATCTAAAACTATCTTATCTTATATCACTGTCTAAACCAGCCTAAATCATCATACTTTATTAACACATCGTCAAAAAATGGAAGAAAAAATAGAAAAAGAAACAAAGATAAACTATCTATTTTTCCATTATTTATTTATGTAATTTTACATTTTCTGTTTTTAATAATTTTAATTCTTTTGGCTGCCCGCAGCTCTGGTTCTTCCTCTCTACTCTACTCTACTCTCCTCTCTTATATCAATCCAAATCCCCAAGCTTTTCCGATAAAACCCCGAATATTTTCCGGGAAAAACTTCCTGGGGAAATTTTTTTTGGCATTTTCCTGCCAGCCAAACACCTTTTCCATGCTCCAATGGAGCCCCGCCGAGCTCCACGCACGGTGATCGACCCCAAGGTCCGGCAAGTGGGATTCTTTGCTCCAGGGGCCCCGCCTGAGCGCGCTGTCTCAGGCCCACCCGCCCCGATCGCATCATCTTCCTCCTCATCCCCTCCCGTATCTGACCTCTCCCCCTCCCTCTCTCCAGTCATGATCCCTCCTCCACGTCACTCCTCCGCCGACAACGCCCTCCTCCCCTCCTCATCCTCTTCCCGTCCGGTTCCGGCCTCCCCTCTCCGCCAAGACTCCCTCACCCCCGCCTCTGGGAGGAGATACAGTAAACCGTCGGAGTTCTTTCCTGCCATGTCCCTAACGGCCTCATCGTCCTATGCCGGTAGGATGGTGGGAAACGCGGAGTTTTCCGACGACTTGAGGGGAAATATGGTAACAGTGGTCCCCGCTGCGTCGTCGTTTCCGAGTGGAGGGTTTGATCTAACGGCCGTGAAGGCGAGTAGCGTGCCTGCTAGTGGGTTGACGACAGTGTCAGTGGTGAAGATGATGCCTCCTGGTATTACTGGTAATTGCATTTATATCGAAATTAAGCCAGATAAACCACAAAGTTGGCTGATTTATACAATGCAGATTTTATTTTTAAAAATTTATTTTCAAGATGGCAAGTTTTTGTCGCCTTAAATTCTTGGTTCGAATTTTTGATATAATGGTCCAGCCACCTTGTCCAAATGCTGAAGTTAATGATTGCTTTGAGGTTTTATTTTTTGGGTGGTAAGGAAGCTGAGTTTTATCAACGATCAATGAATGAGAGCAAGGCATAAATGGTAGCTTAGAGTTGTATTTTGCAATCAGCAAAGTGTACATGC
Source organism: Juglans regia (assembly GCF_001411555.2). Classification (NCBI taxonomy): domain Eukaryota; kingdom Viridiplantae; phylum Streptophyta; class Magnoliopsida; order Fagales; family Juglandaceae; genus Juglans; species Juglans regia. The sequence goes on along the minus strand of NC_049901.1, from coordinate 4,748,247 downwards.
AACAGTCATATTAGTTTTTGATAAAAAATGGAGCTTGACTTTTAGAGGTTCATCAAATGAGGTCCTCCACGCATTTTTCGTATTTGTCAATTCATTATGTAGAGAGAGGAGCTCTTAAGTGAGCAAGTGAGAAGCTTTTCTTCAAAGTGGTTTCTCTTTCTATTATGTATTATTATTATGGAAGAAGAAATGCGCAGGAAGTTTCAATTGATGGCGGGAATTCTGTGCTTTTTAGAGAGATGGGAGGGGAGAAAGTCCCTTAAGCTCAGCCCATAACAGAGTTGGGTTTTGTTTCTAAACTTGAAACAGTGATTGCTTTTGCTTCGTGGGAGTTATGGTACCCATGAACTAATAAAATGAGCATCGTTGAGTTCTCTGACTTCCCCAAATGAATAACTTTTACGGAGCCCTTTGGCCTCAAAACCCCTCGCTTTTGCATGTTTTTGGGTGTTCCAGCACCACGTTGTTGCTATGTTTTCTGACTTTTCAATCAATTCCCTTTCCGGTCATCCTTATTGGACTTCTTTGTTGGTTGGAGGAGTCCTTTGTAATTTTCCTTCATTTATATTCTTCAGAATTTTCGAAGTCATTCAACACAATAAATATCTAGTCTCTTAAATGCCTCTCATCTGGTATTCTAGATTCCAATTATTGCCAATCCAAGGTATAATTAGGATAAGTCGTGTACTTTCCTGCCTCTGCTAGACTGCTATCATGCTTTGTAAATACCACTAAATAAGGTATCATATCATTCTATATGTTGTTTCTTCTTTGCTAAGTCTAAAGGCTGGGAGCATTCTGTAACTATGTTCTAGCTACTTATGAGATATTGGGATAGAGATACTCAGTAATTACAAAGGACACCTGGTGCAATTATATTTGGCTTCACCAAGCATGATTCGGGCAACATGTGATGAGATGGTGCTATGACGATATCATCCATTTACCTTATAATTTCTAAAGCTGTTGGTATTTGAAATTGCAAATGAAAGTAATAAGAAATATAAAAGCTGGAGTTTTTGTGAGGCAGTTGGTAGCTGAAAGGAGACTTTTGATATAAATCTATTCCTTTCTCTAAAAGAACCTAGGATAAACTTCTGATCATGGATCATGGTATCATACAGTAGGAGTTGATTGGATACAATTTGAATTCTTTATGGAGTTACTTATTAGTGTTTTGTCAACTATCTCTTTCAAAATGTCAAATTTCCCGGCATGAAAAAGTAGGCGGGGCTTTTGGCAATCAGAAACTGAGATAGTGATTTGTTGAGGATAACCGAGTTTGTCTAGAAGCCGTTGTAATTGAATGCCAGTAAGATATTGATATTAATGGCCAGACATAAATTCCTCCATCATATAAAAGAAAAGTGATTGCCTGCTATTTATTATTCTTTCTCTGGAAGATTTCATGGCTATATAAGAGTTTCACTATTTATGCAGTTTATGACCCAGAAACAATAGTAGAAAAAGTAGGAGGATCAGTTGAAGTGCAAAATGACCGGCCTGAAAGCTCAAAACCACTGAAGGAGAAAACTTCAAAAGCTGAAAGGCGTGCCCTTCAAGAGGCTCAACGAGCTGCAAAAGCTGCTGCAAAAGGTGCAAAAGTTTCTTTTGTTACTTTTTATTGGGTTTTCATGCTAAAATCTATTTAAGGGAACATGTACTTAATGACATTGTCTTTGTTGTTTATTCTATACTTTGTTTTCTACACCTGCCTTCATTTGTCCTGTTCTTTTATTTTGTCAATATAGCATGCGTGAAAGAATAATTTGTGCTTTTTGTTTTTGTTGGAAGGTAAATTTTATATTCTAAGTGCTACATTCTGATGATCCTATTGTTATGCATGCTTCTTGGTTACAATGTTTGTCAGCTGAAGGAAGTAAAGTACCTGCATCTTCTGGGGCAGTGATGGGAGCAAATGCAAAACCAACTAAAGCCACGAAGTCTCATTCACAAAAGAATGACAGTGCTACAGTTGCAGGTTCTGAGAAGAGGGGAGGTGACCGCCTATCAGAAAAAGATAGAAAGAAAGATGCTCCTCATCCACGCATGCAGTATGATGATAAGATCCGAGTGGAAAAGGCAAAAAGGCGTGCAGTTGTAAAACAAACTGAAGCTAGGAACAGAGTTGAATTGTTTAGGCATTTGCCTCAATATGAACATGGAACTCAGCTTCCTGATCTCGAGTCAAAATTTTTCCAACTTGATCCTGTTCATCCTGCAGTTTACAAGGTGTTATATGAACTTGATTTGCACTTTCAGTCGAGTTGTGTGCTTAGTAGTAAAAAGTAATCACACATATGAACTGGGTGGTTAAGTTTCTTGGAAATCCATGTCAACTCGACCAAATATTTGATTCTGGCCATAGAATTTCTTCCACTTTGTCAGTGTACCTAGGCACCAAACGATGGTTATTGCTGGATGACCAAGTATTGATATGATGGGGTTTGGCAGTTGGTACTTTATTTTATGATCTTTTATGTGAAAGAGCGAACTCTTCTAATGTCTAATTAGGATATTTTTTTATTTTATGGTCGGTTTCAGGTTGGACTACAGTATTTATCTGGAAGTATATCTGGTGGCAATGCTCGTTGCATTGCAATGCTTGAAGCATTTCGAGAAGCTATCAAAGATTACTCAACACCATCTGAAAAAACTCTCAGTAGAGACTTAACTGCAAAAATAAATAGTTATGTTTCATTTCTTATTGAGTGCAGGCCTCTTTCAATCAGCATGGGTAATGCAATTAGGTTTCTAAAAAGTCGTATTGCAAAGGTACCTTTGACTCTGTCTGAATCAGAAGCAAAAGCATTGCTTCAGTCAGACATTGAGCATTTCATAAATGAGAAGATCATACTTGCAGACAATGTGATAGTCAATCATGCTGTTACAAAAATAAAGGATGGCGATGTTCTTCTTACATATGGGTCATCTTCTGCAGTTGAAATGATTCTATTACATGCCCATGAGCTTGGCAAACAGTTCCGTGTTGTGGTAGTGGACTCTCGCCCGAAGCTTGAGGGGAAACTTTTACTTCGTAGGTTGGTGGGAAAGGGCCTTAGCTGTACTTACACTAATATAAATGCCATTTCTTATATCATGCGTGAAGTTACTCAAGTTTTTCTGGGTGCTTCATCAGTATTGTCTAATGGAACAGTTTACTCAAGAGTTGGAACTGCATGTGTTGCTATGGTTGCTCATGAATTCCGTGTACCAGTCTTAGTTTGTTGTGAGGCATATAAATTTCACGAAAGGGTACTGCTTGATTCGATATGCTCAAATGAACTCGGTATACACTCCTACAGTTGAAAGTGATTCTTAAAATTTATGATTGCCTTCATGTGCTCTGGCCAATTATGGATCATCTGTTTCATCTCTTGCAGGTGATCCAGATGTCATTTCAGAAGTTCCTGGTAGAGATGACATTAACTATTTGGATGGTCTTACTAATAGCGAGAACCTGCAACTTCTGAATCTGATGTAAGTACTGATGATTTAGGTAATAAGCACTGCAAGTGACAAATTCCCCCAACTGACCTTGTAGTTCCTATTCTGGATTGTTATTGGCAGTTATGATGCAACACCTTCAGATTATGTTTCAATGATAGTCACTGATTATGGCATGGTAAGTCATTTTATTGGTTCAAATTAATTTTACAATAAAATGCCATAGTATTTCATGTCTTATGAGGTCTGAATTTTGAAGTTAGTTTTTTTTTTTTTTTTCCTAATCAATCTAATATATGTGCTCTGGCGTTTCTGTCAGGTCCCACCCACCAGTGTGCCTGTCATTGTGCGAGAGTATCGGAGAGAACACGTATGGGTATAATAGATGGTTTGGATAGCGTCTCCAAAATTTTGTTTGCTGAGCGGCCAATAAAATAGAGTTTACTTCTCTATTTTTCCATATTTTGGGAATAATAATGTACTCTCATCTCATCTAAAGTCGGCCTTTTTTTTTTTTGGGTTTTTAAGCGTTGTCACCTGACTCCGTGAAGAGTGCGACTCCTTTGCCTCTCCGAGCAGATTTGGTGTTGTGTTCTGTTCTCCATTGTTGTAACATTCTCTTTGCCCTTTCCCTTTTAGTTTCTACTTTTGTGGAATGCAGAACCCAATGTGACAGTTTTGTTGCCAAATGTTGACATGCTTTAAATGAGTCGTAATTGAATTGCTGCTTTTATTTATTGGATATTTTAATTATGGAAAACTCGGCAATCCTACCGTACCATTCTCCGTTGCATTCCCCCGGTCAACATTGAAAGATGAAAATTGGGCTTGTCTTTTAATGACCCAAATTCATTCTGTTGTGTTATTCGTTTTTTGGGTTTTCCCAAATAAGAGTGAATTTCTTTGAAAAACGCCAATAATAGAGAAAAAAGACGGATTTTTATTTTTTATTTTTTAAACAAGCATATTATAGATAAATAAATCAGTTATAGGATACAAGAGATACAAAGGACATGATCGCCATATCACTATCCTTAAACCCTACTGCATTCAATGGGAGCCGTTGCATAAACTGCCTCCCCACCAGATAATCCCACGGTCTCCTATACTCCAGGAGCTGAATTGTTACAGTTGGTTTAATCTCACATTGCTTCCGTTCATTTATTTTATGGGAGTTGCACTCCCTATATTTTATCCATTATTATCTAATCTTCAACAATTTAATTTTTTTTTTTTTAAATTTTTTATCAAAATGTGTAATCGTTTGCAAGGCGGGTACCAGTCTCCTAGTTTTACCAGCTACCAATCTAATACAAGGATCAAAGTCAAAGATGCGTGGCACGAATAAAGGGTTAAAACTTTTAAGACTTTTCCCGTTTAGAAAGCTTCAAAAAATCATATAGGGCAAACACTATCTGGGGTGGAATAGAAAGTCTCAACTAATCGACTACCAGTGCACATGTTTAACTCCTGACACATTATGTGAGAATTCTGTAGTCTCAATCCGAGCCCCCAGGATCCTCTCTCTCTCTCTCTCTCTCTCTTTTCTTGTTTTATAGGACCAATACTAAAGCAACAACATTCTCTAAAACTTGGCGGAGCAAACAAAACAGGAATGATATTTCGTTAGAATCTTGGTGAAGATATGGAATAAAAATACACCTTTTCGTCTTAAGAACCATAAAAATATACAAGAGCACCTACTCACTCTGTTGGTCCTCTGCGGGCATCAACTAAGCCACTGGCAGGGGTAACAACCGCAAGACTGACAAAACCACCCAAGACGACGATCAAAATACCCAAAGAATTGACCAGAATCGCCTCCATTGAATAGCGAGATATTACCTTGTTGGTTTGAAGAAATGTAGCCTTCTCTAAAATGCCAGTTGTAGCAGTAGCAATAGCAAGGGCATAGATATAAACCCCAAAGAATACATGCCATGGAAGCAGGGTTGCTCGACTATTTCTTGAGCCACCTGGATACCAAAAGGTTGCAAACCCAGCCGCCCACTAAGCAAAAGAAATGATTGAAAGAAATTAGACTTGTGATCCCAGAAACCAAGTCCGCAAGAAAACAAGTACAAGCATGCGTAATGAAAAAGAGGTATTTTTTCAAACCTGAATGCCAAAGAGGAAAAGGCAAGCTAGGCCCAACCACGAGTGCAGGCTATAGAAATTGTCGATTCCCTTTTCATTGTGGAACTTTAGAGCAGCCCATACACCAATGACGCTTAAACAGAAAGCAAGGGACTGTAATGTGAGATGAATTAATTTTCTAAAGCTCTTTGTTCCTGAAATTGTCTTGTATGCAAGCATGGCTGCACAATACCATACCAAACGTTAAAAACGGGAGAATTCTTCAACACCAGCATTACAGAGAAGATGACACCATTCAAGCTGATGATCAAATTCTAAAATCATGCATAGTTCGAGACTTCACACATCAGATAATGTACTCTTTTGAGAAATAATAAAGTTCCAGGTAACTGCCACTAAAACATTTTTCTAACTAAATAGAACATATCTTGGATTCTCATGTTTAAGAGAAACATAAAATATATGAATAATTCAACAAAAAGCACAAGATGCAAGTGCTCCCTGCGTTCCTAGGGAAGACGAGATCTACCTACGTATTAATAAAACACTTTGTTAACATTTGAGATGAAAAGATTTTGTCAACCCAAAAATCATCAACAGGGAAAGCATGTCAAATTTTGGAACATTGTAGGTGACTTGATAAAAACATTTTTTTCTGGTAACTTGATAAAATATATGTGAACTGACAATCAAAGTCGAGACAAGGTCTTAACCCAGGCAATTAATCAAAGCCTATCATGAACATCAAACAATTTTAATGCCTCCACTTTAAATGTGCAACAGGTCTTAAACCCACGGCTAACCAGGTGGAGGGTTCTTAACCATCATAATCTCTATCTACTTTCTTATATGGAGGCGAAATTTCATCCAAGCCAGAGCTTATTCACCTAATTATACTAAAACATGATTCAAATATTTTTTAGATTATTGTGAGGTTTAAGCTAAATTGACTTCATCTATAACTCTCCTACTTAATTATTAAGACTAACATTAACAGGGCAAAAACTAACCAAAGCTCTCCGCTATCCATCAAAAGCTCAGTTAAGAAAAAAGGAGGCCTTTACATATACCTTCGCCATTAAGTAGCAGGAGCCCGATCACCATCAGAACGGGATGGACCTACAACGCGCATTGCAAAGATAACATCAACAATCTAATATTCTTAACCTAAGAAAAAACCGACTTAAGAGAAATGGAAAAACTTTAGAGAAAATGAGAAAGAAATCGAAAATGGGAAAAGAGAGTACATTGAAGATGAGATCCTTGTCGTCGGAAATGAGAGCTAAGCCTCCTCTGTAATGGAGGGTCCAGGTCAGCACCAGAGTGGTGATTATGAAGCCCATCACCCTTACAATGAAGAAGATCGGGAATCGCACCACAGGAACCGCCATCTCTTCAACCAGGGAGAGAGAGAGAGAGACAGAGACAGAGGGAGGAAGGGAGGGGGAGAGATCGAAGTGGTTAATATTGGAAGTTATTAAATAGAAGTAATTTGCGTGGATTAGGGTTTTAAGATGTTCGGGGATCTCTTGCCTGTTCTTTCCTTGAGATCGGAGGATAAGTATCAAACTACAATGAAGTCAGGAATGGCTGAACCCGAAGTCGTTGTTCGTCAGACCATTACAAGTCTGACTTCTCCTCTCCGACTTTCTAAATTCTATTGGTTACTAAAAGAATTAGGAAAATGCGAAGCGTCCCGCTCCCAGCTTCCGCCGAGAGTTACCGCTGCTTGCATTTTTTTTTTTAATTAAAAAAATATTTTTTAACGATACTGTAATTTTTTTAAAAAAAAAAATAAATTTAAAAGTGTTTAAAAAATATATGTAAAAAAAGTAAAAAAAAAAAAAACACATCAAAATAACTAGCAGGAATCAGGAAAATGATATTCTCACTATTGATTCTTACAGTTCGGTATTATTATTAAAATTTTTTATTTTATTTTTATATTTTTTAATAATATTGTATTTTTTAATTTTTTTTAAAAGTATTTAAAAGTATAAAAAATACATGTAAAAAAAGATAATAAAAAGAATAAGAATAATTATACCTAACGGTAGGCAGTGGACGTAGCATGATCCAAAAAATTATGATAATCTTACCATTCTTCTACTATTATTTTTTACTTTTTAATTTTTTTTAAGTTATTCTTTTACTTAATGATTAAGAAAGTAATTATTAATGAAATTGTATATTTTTTTAAAATTTTTTCTTAATAATTGAAGATATTAAAAAAGAAAAAAAAAACAAATACATTAAGAGTAATAAAATGATGGTAAAAGAGTTATAAGTCTATCATTACCCTTCTTAAAAATATAAAATATATTTAAAATATACTATGAGAAATGTGAGATAAAAAAAAATAGAGAAATACTAGATAGACCAACCGAATATTTGTACCGATGGGTGCATTTTTTCTTAATGTTTAAGAAAAATTTAAAAAAAAAAAAAGATAAAAAAATGAAACAATTGGTCATTTCAGCGGTAAACCATCAATCTCCATAAAATGATCCAAAGAATAATTTTAAATTAAAATGTCCAAATTTTATCGCAATGCCATTTATCATATTATCTCAATATTATCATGATTTTATCACTATTTGATAAGTGGAAATTTCCAACCAAGTAATAATAATAATGTCATAATGATCGAAAAGATACCAATCAAATTTTTGAGAAATGCTCAGTGAACTGATTATGTGCATCGACAGGTGCATTTCGTTGGTGGACATCCTCCGTCAACGTAGAAGGACCCTTTTTGTTTTGGGTTGGGCTGCCCTTCCACTCATAAGAGGCTGGTTCAAAAGGTCTGGTTATTGAATTTTAAGAAAGATGTTTTTTTTAATCAAAATGGGAGATGGGGCGACCAACGTAGTTACCCTATTTAGGCATGACTATAGGAGCCCCTCTCTACTGTGAAATGTCTCGTTTGAGACATGGCTACTGCCCAATGGGCGAGCCCGTCACCACAAAGCTGTCAACCGGTTCAAATCCCATCTCATAGACCCTTAGTTAGGCACTACTCCCACAAGCAGTTTCGACTTACACATCACTCAAAATCCTAACCTCAAGGCTATGGAATGCCAGTTTGTTGTAATTTTCTTTTCTAATCTTTTCTTTTTTGGGGGGACGGAAAAAATACATTATTTATTGCAGTAAGCAATTAGATTTGTTAAGAACAGAGAAATGCATTGGCAGGTCAATATTTCAATAGAAATTTTGCTACTCATGTAATAAGCTTTCATATTAGTAGTGTATCAAGAGCATCACCAAACATCCTTGCAAACAAATATTTTCTTTTATGAATTCCTCAGGGCAGCAAGTCAGTCTTATCAGGTTGACCATGAAAATTTTGGGTTGTAATTGTACTGCTTCGGCGCTTAGTTAGTGCCTAGGATGCATGATGAGAAAATCCAAAAGCTCACCCCAAATGGGACCACCGGAGGAGGCATATGAAGATTGCTGCATACCATTCCAGAAAATGGCTAATTTAACAAATTCAAGTTTTCACATAGAAGGAAATTTAGAGAGGAATAGCTTGTAATGAAGGAAAACCGGAAAAGAAGTAGAGGCTGGAGAAGGGACAAGTATCAAGTACCAGGACTCCTTGTAGGATCTATGAGAAGGTATGCATCCCCTCCCATAATAGCTGCTGGGACCTGAAATATTCTTTCCCAAGCAACAAAGGCTTGAAAAAGTCATTTAAACAGATTAGAGAGAGAGAGAGAGAGAGTACACTTAAACGACCCTGACTGATTATGCTTAGCATAAATTGCAATCCAAATCCCTTTGTATCAGGGTATAATTGTTTTAGCACGATCTCAGAGAATGTAAGCATCACAAATTGTACAAACATATTCCTCTCTGGGGTTTGAAATGCACTCCAAGTGGAATTTAGGTTAGAACTATAATATACACTGAAAAGTCACTGCTTACTAGGAGGGAGAGCTAAGTCCCCGACCCCTCCCAAAATAGCCATAGACCCTTCCATAATAACCACCATGTGATCGGCCACCTCAACCACCCCAATGCCTTGGCATATAGCCAAATGTCTGCATGACCATCACCATCAAAAGAAGCATGAAAAAATAATATCGTACCACAGATACTGACAAGGAGAATCAATAGACAATGATTGCAATGTGTAGATAATGAATTCATCACACAAATGACTCAGAAAAGGAATTCTGTAAATTGAAGTGAGATAATTATAAATAATTTGCAATTATGTTATCATACACTACTAATTCAATTTTGAGAACAGCAAAAATGAATATTATTGAATAATATGAAATTAGTTTCTTAATTAGAAAAAAAAATAATAAAAAATAAATAAAAACCTATCACAGATTCACATGGGAAAAAATAAAAAGGTAACAATACCTCGGAATCTTTTCTCACTTGTTCAGAAAATCTGGTCCTCCCATTACGTGATTCACGATCGAAAGCACCACAAGACAGGGAATTGAAAAAGTCATCCTTGACATAAACAGGCTGAAGAACAAGAAATCCAACAATAAATAAATTGGCTTAGTATTTTTGTAGATTTTTCAGAGAGAAAGAAAGTTAATTGGATCATATTACCTTGATCTCATGTTTTAATACTCCACCACTGTCTTCATCTTGTGAGTTTTCTACATCTTCTTGAGCTCTATTGCTTCGACCAAGATCACCCCAAACTTCATCCTTGTTGAATTTCTCATCCATTGCTATAAAATCAAACTCCCCCACGGAATCTGGTCACAGGATGTGAAATCTGCTAGACATAGTTTGCAACTAGTCAAAAGCTATGCAAAACCACCATGAATGAGTGTATAGTCCTACAGAGGCAAAGAGGGTTAAATTTGTGTAGAGAACTTGTGGTTAACAATGGTAACTACTGGAAAAGTTTGGAGAAGTGTGCACATGCTTTGGCAGTGCATTTTCACAAATTTCCCGTTTGGTTACTCCTCATTATAGAATTCATAATCAACTTCTTTAAAGTTCACATTATTATGATGGCTACAGTACACATCATCAAGACAGCCAGAGTTGATATAGATGCAGTGCATACCCCATTTCCTCTTCCTCTTTCACGTCCTCTATTACTATGTTGATGTGTAGGAGCTCCACATGGCTAGAAAGGAAGGGGGAGAATTGACAACAAAGAAGCATATATTAGAATGCATGTCATATTTTTGAGCCAGGTATTAATCTCAAAGCCGGATCTGTGCAGCCAAAACATGGGAAGGAATCACCACACCCATTTCCTCTTAAATTCTTTCCTCCCAATCTAAAGATTAATATCATCCTCTGCTATTATTCTATAAATTTACACAAAAAATATATTCTATAAAGTTATAGAACTTGGAAAATTTTTACCTAAATGGGCATGACTAGGAAAGGTAGTTATGCACAATCAGGTGAAGTACTGGGAGCCGGAAGATATCATTTTTTTAAGGTAATTAAAGATTTTATTATAAAAAGGCAAAGGAAAGAATATTCAAGATGCTAGAGTTCAAAGGCAGGAGCGTGGTAGTAGGGCATAACTAGGAACCATAGGTCTGTAGCCATGGACAATAAGCTAAAAGTGCCAGGAGCAGGTAAGAAATCTGTTCGAGCTAGTAGTGCTCAAAAGCAGGAGCTTTATCTTCTTTTCAGATCATAAAATGTGTTCACATATCATTCACATGGAATATTCTATTTAATCTTTTTCAAAGCACGGTCTTCTTCCTAGGGGTGCAATTTATTTCTTTAAGTAGTTCAGGTAAATGTGGCAGTGTTCATGAGGCCCATGTAATGCAGTCTTTGTGGAATTATTCTATGCAATGTTGTTCCAATTTAATCTTAACTAACAAACTGTGGCGCCCCCGACCCCCATGTAAGGAAAACACGGGAATCGAGACGCCGGGATGATAACAACACGGTCACACATCCCAACGAAAGTGCCAAGTGTGTGTACATGCAACGGTGTACAACAACAACGCAGCGGATTAGTCAACTATGTACCAGAATTTAAATACAAGTAAACATCAGTAAAGTTTTAAAAGCAGTTGTACAGTCATCCAAAATAAAGTTAACACATGTCCCAAAAATACAAAGGGTAAAATAAGATAACAATAACCAGTGATCCCAGATCACTCCTCGGGCGGAGCCGTCTCCTCAGGCTCGCCCTTCCTCCTCCTCATCTGCATCAAAATCTGCGTTACCACAAAATGGTACCGCAGGTAAGTATAACCCAAAAAATATACTCAGGAATATAAAAATGCATTAATGCCACCAACATGTATGCATATGAAGAAATATGCATTTTCCTTAAAACATCATTTTCCCCGAAAATGATAATTTTTCAACACATGCCAAAAATCCCATTTGGCCCAAAAATAATCCGTAAAACATTTTCCCAGAAAATGAATTACACAAAATCCAACACACGCTATTTTCCCAGAAAATAGTCCATTTAATCCGTCAATACCCTATGCACCATGGCCTCCCCTAGGGACCATCCGCACGTCCTGGCTTCGTAGCGATGCCCAGTTCCGCGCCCAGCGCGTTCATGGCCGAGCACCCACTACGCAACGAGCGATGCCCAGTTCCACGCCCAGCGCGTACAGGACCAGACATCCTCTAGTCCCCGCCAGCAGAAGGACCACGGAGTTGGCACGAATCTCTCGTCCGATCCCATTGTCGCCCAGCGACAATGCAGGGGACGTTACTCAGTTTATTCCGCTCCCGAGTAACCAGAGGAGCTCCACCGAGATAATGCCCCATCTCGGCTTGGGGTCGTGAAACACACGCACCCAAAAATATTCTCACATAAAATCATAACTTTCCAAATCACACATGAGCATGAATGCAATATACGAAAACCTAGTTTTCTTTACAAACATGATCATGCATGAAATAATGAAATGCACATGTACCAACACAAATCCACATTCCTCAATAACCAATAACCAATCCAATCAAACCAACCCAAACAACTCCAATCATAAATCCATCCGACCCCCGAACTCCTCGGACTCAGTCCGGCATGCCAAAGAATACAGTGAAATGCGTTAGTGCAAAAATACATAAAATTCATGAGAATACTTTGGAGAAATACTTACAGTGCAATAAAGCAATTTCCGAAGGATCACGAAGCTGAAAAAGGCGACGTCTGAGCAACACCACAGTGTAAAATACACTGTGGCCGTGGGTCACAAATACCCACTTTCCAATGGAGACAAACGAAGACCCCAAAATGATAGGGTAGGGCCTAGAGAGGTCGGTGAAGCCAATGGTGGTGGTGGTTTGCCGTGGGTGGCGGCGCAAGGGGCGGTTTTAAGGCCAAAAAGTCAAAATCGGAAATGTACTTAGTGTGGCTTCACCGGTGACGGATCGGAGCTGGGGTTGGGTCCAAAGGGTTGCCAAGAGGTCGGGGATGAAGTGGTAGGAAGATGGTGGCCGGAGGTGGAGCGACGGCGGCGCTGGAGCAAAAGGTGGCCGCGGCTTTGGAGGGTGCGTGTGGGCTACCGGCGGTGAGATAGGGGCTGGGATTTGGGGGGTGAGGTCGCCGGAGGGAAGGGGTGCTAGTCGGCCGGGCGGTGTCGCGCACGGCAGCGCGACGGCGGCTGGGCTGGGAGGTGGACGGACGCACGGGGAGAGAGAGAAAGAGAGAGAGCTCGCGCACGGGGGGAAAGCAGCGGGAAAGAAAGAAAAAGGAAAGAAAAAGAGAAAAAGAAAAGAAGAAAGAGAGGAAAGAGAAAAAAAATGAGGGAAAGAAATGAGGTCCAGTCCTCATAACTTGGGTCACGAAAATGATCCAACGGAAATGATTTTAAAACCACAAATTAAATAAAATAATTTAAACGTAATGGTAAAGTCAAATTGAAATAATTAAATCTCACAGTAATTAAATAAATATTAAAAGTAATTTAAATGCATAACAATAAATAAATATTAAGAAAGCACATAAAAATAATTTTCAACAAATTAAAAATCCTAAAAATAACCCAATTAAAAAATCCAATAATTTTAAAATAAGAGAATAAATTTTGAATCCATAAAAATAATTCATTCAGTAAAAATACACTAAAATACGGGGTGTTACATCCTCTCCCCCTTAAATAAAATTTCGTCCTCGAAATTGGCAAGGTCAACATTAAGACTAAGACAAGAATAAGATTCAACTAAGAGCAGACTAAGAACATACCGCCCAAAATAGTCCAGCAAGGCCACTCTATAAGCAACAAGCCCAACCTTCTCTACGATCTGAAAATGGCCAACATATCTTGGACTAAACTTTCCTTTCTTACCAAAGCGCTTAAAGCCTTTCATAAGAGAGACTTTAAGATAAACCCAATCACCTTCTTCAAAGGATAAGTCTCTTCTTCTTGTATCTGCGCTTCTGCCATTTTAGTCCTTATAAACTGAACTTGATCATTCATTTCTTGAATTATCTCAGGCCCAATTACTTTACTCTCGCCGACTTCATCCCAACACAAGGGTGATCTACACTTCCTTCCATACAAAGCTTCATACGGGGCCATCTGGATGGAAGAATGAAAACTGTTATTGTAAGAGAATTCAATAAGCGGTAGATGATTCTCCCAACTTCCTTGAAATCCTATGACACAAGACCGCAACATATCCTCTAGAGTCTGAATAGTACGCTCTGATTGACCGTCTGTTTGAGGGTGATACGCAGAACTAAACTTCAACTTAGTGTCTAAAGCTGCCTGCAAACTCTTCCAAAAATGGGACGTAAACCGCGGGTCCCGATCTGACACGATACTCTTGGGTACTCCATGCAAACGCACTATCTCCTTGACATATAACCGAGTCAACTTACCCAAAGAGTCAGTATTATTAACAGGCAAGAAACGGGCACTCTTGGTCAACCGATCAACAATCACCCAAATTGAGTTCTTCCCACTAGGAGTTCTCGGTAAACCCACAACAAAATCCATAGAAATATCATCCCACTTCCACTCAGGAATAGGGAGAGGTTGAAGTCTACCAGCAGGTCTTTGATGCTCAGCCTTTACTCGACGGCACGTGTCACATTTCTCAATAAACAAAGCGATGTCCAACTTCATTCCTCCCCACCAGAAATTCCTCTTTAAATCTCGATAAATCTTCGTGCTTCCTGGATGAACTGAATAAGGAGCCGCATGGGCTTCTGCCAAAATCCACTCTTTAAATTCAGAATCTCGGGGAATCACTCTACGATCCCGAAACCGAAGAATACCATCCTTATCCAAGCTGTAATTCAAGGGTCCTCTAGACTTCCTGACTCTTTTCCTGATAGCTAACAATTCAGGATCTCTTCTTTGAAGAGTCTTCAATTCTTCAAAATCCACTACTCGGACATCCAAAACTGAAGATAATAATTCCTCTTGCTGAGAACTCTCGATAAGAAGTCTCCTCATTCCATAAAGGAGAGAGTCCAAATCTGATGACTCTGCTTCATCCACTTGTTGAGATTTTCTACTCAAAGCATCAGCGACTAGATTCGCCTTTCCTGGATGATACTTGATCTCACATTGATAGTCGCTAATCAGCTCTAACCACCGTCTCTGTCTCATATTGAGATTCTTCTGAGTAAACAGATGCTTCAAGCTCTTGTGGTCAGTAAAAACTTCACAGGCTTCACCATACAGATAATGCCGCCAAATCTTAAGAGCAAAAACTATTGCCGCCAACTCCAAATCAACACCTATGCTACAACTTCTAAACCTCCATTGAATTCTACTTTTGGTAACCTAATAGCCACTTCCAAAGCTAACCATCAATAACAAATTGCACAACTAAATTATTAATCTCCAATTACAAGTATCTTGTCAAAATTCAAGTCACCACTAATTCCCCAAAATCAGCACAATCTGAACTCCTGACTACAACCAAAAATACCACGCTCCTGCTGCGCACTCTGATATTCGCAACATGCATAAAACTTATGTCCTCAAGAAACTAACACCATCGAGTACAAGGTAGCTCCATTCCTATTGACCAAAAACTCTTATCACATCTTGGTAGAAAAATACTCCCTTTCCAAAACCACGAATTATAACTCAAATTCCTCAATTAACTCTCGCAGCCTTAATCAAAATCAATTCCATAAAATACATCCATGATCATTGACAGAAACCCAAACTCAAACAACCTCAGCTTCCCAAATTGAAAATAAGCAATCTCAACCCAAAATACATCACTTACATTCTGAACAACATCTAATCTAGCGGTGACTAAACTCACTACGAACCACCATAGACTACACCAAAACATCATCAAAACCTTCTTGGTAACTCACCCACTTATCTCTACTCCTACAAGCTAGCATTAACATAACTAATTCCTTCAATAGTACATCACTATTATACCTCAAGGCAAACCATACTGCTCAATCTTCAATCCACCAAAAGTCATTGCAAAGCACCCAAGGATCCTAATACTTTATTAACCGCATACTTGATCATCTTATCCACTGTTGATACCTAAGGTTCAACTTCGAAGATCTTATCATACACCATACATGATGTCCCAACAATCTCTCTTCCAGTTAAATAACAATGTCCTTAATTCAACCAACTGGATGCTCAATTTCCAAAAGAAAGTATAACCTCAAAAATTTAAATTCCTAGGTGACCTCAAGTCACAATTAATTCCTGAAGATAATCACAATAACTATTCCCAACCATGCTTCATTGAGTAACCCACTTCAACTGCACACTTCGATCAACTCACCAAAAACTCCAAGCCAGGGTCTCTTAAATTACCACTATTGTGTCAACTCTTCTCCAACACCTACCAAAGTCTCTTCCTCCAACCAAAATGAGACTAGGACTTATACTCTCCGAAATCCATAACCACTCACCACTCCTATACATCAATGTCACGCACCCTTAGCCAAAACCAATAATCCTCCAAACGTGCAGATGATCATCATTACCATTTCCATCACTAGACCTATATCCTCGAAATCAACAAGAATCATTTCCTAAATTTGCACCATCTCTTATCCTTAAAATTGATACAGATTAAATCCTCAACCTATCACTGAAACATCGAGCTAAAAGCAATAATCTTTCGAATTAGATCAACATCCTCAATCCTCAGAAAATACACGAACTAGATAATCACCTTCAGTCTCCAAAGAAATTATCCTAAAAAAAATTCTCATATCAGTAACTCAACTCTCATCAATCCTATTTTAATTCAGTCCTTCAACTTTGTAATTCTAAAACCTTAAACAAAATAAAATCATTTTCCGAAATCCTTAAAATCGATGATCTCAAATCTAAAACATTCACCCTATAAAACTTGTAAATTCTAAAACCCCAAATGTTATCAAATTGCTTATTGAACTTACCACCTTAAATCTCATAACTTATTTCCTAAAAACTATAAAGCCTCAAACCTCAGATGAACTTATCATAAATCTAACCTTGAATTTTGTTGAACTTACAACCTCCTACCCCAAAAACTCATTACATAAATCCTACAGAACCTAAGACCTTAATTATCCTAAGCAATTTAAAATTATTCCCCTCCTTAACAGCAATTCGAATTCCTACTCCAAAAAGTTCACCCTGACCATGATGTTCGAGCCTCGATATTAAAACAAACCAATCACCAAGAGTTCAAGCCTACTACATCAAATATTCAAGCCTAACAATGGCCTTCTCAGTCATACTATCTTCCTGTCATAGCGTAATCCTTAACCCGCCTTTCAATTCCGAACAAAACAAAACAAAACAAAATCAAATCATAACAAATAAAATTTCATACATAAAATAGCATACGACAAAATGCATAAAATCAATGAAGTAGCTCACAATAAAATGATTAAAACAATAAAATAACATACCATAAAATAAATCAATAAAATAAATAAACAAACAAGTAATATACAATAACTAAATAAAACCAATAAAACCACAAACTTTAAATTAAATAATTTTCAAATCACAACTTTTAAAACTTTCTGGTACTGCACCTATGGGACATGTGGTTTTACCCAGAGCCGAACTGCTCTGATACCACCTGTGGCGCCCCCGACCCCCATGTAAGGAAAACACGGGAATCGAGACGCCGGGATGATGACAACACGGCCACACATCCCAACGAAAGTGCCAAGTGTGTGTACATGCAACGGTGTACAACAACAACGCAGCGGATTAGTCAACTAAGTACCAGAATTTAAATACAAGTAAACATCAGTAAAGATTTAAAAGCAGTTATACAGTCATCCAAAATAAAGTTAACACATGTCCCAAAAATACAAAGGGTAAAATAAGATAACAAGCTAGTGATCCCAGATCACTCCTCGGGCGGAGCCGTCTCCTCAGGCTCACCCTCCTCCTCCTCATCTGCATCAAAATCTGCGTTACCACAGAATGGTACCGCAGGTAAGTATAACCCAAAAAATATACTCAGGAATATAAAAATGCATTAATGCCACCAACATGTATGCATATGAAGAAATATGCATTTTCCTTAAAACATCATTTTCCCCGAAAATGATAATTTTCCAACACACGCCAAAAATCCCATTTGGCCCAAAAATAATCCGTAAAACATTTTCCCAGAAAATGAATTACACAAAATCCAACACACACTATTTTCCCAGAAAATAGTCCATTTAATCCGTCAATACCCTATGCACCATGGCCTCCCCTAGGGACCATCCGCACGTCCTGGCTTCGTAGCGATGCCCAGTTCCGCGCCCAGCGCGTTCATGGCCGAGCACCCACTACGCAACGAGCGATGCCCAGTTCCGCGCCCAGCGCGTACATGGCCAGACATCCTCTAGTCCCCGCCAGCAGAAGGACCACGGAGTCGGCACGAATCTCTCGTCCGATCCCATTGTCGCCCAGCGACAATCCAGGGGACGTTACTCAGTTTATTCCGCTCCCGAGTAACCAGAGGAGCTCCACCGAGATAATGCCCCATCTCGGCTTGGGGTCGTGATACGCACGCACCCAAATTCCATTCTCACATGAAAACCCATAGCTTTTCATAAACACATGAACATGAATGCAATACACGAAAACCCAGTTTTCCTTTACAAACATGATCATGCATGAAATAATGATATGCACATGTACCAACACAAATCCACATTCCTCAATAACCAATAACCAATCCAATCAAACCAACCCAAACAACTCCAATCATAAATCCATCCGACCCCCGTACTCCTCGGACTCAGTCCGGCATGCCAAAAAAAATACAGTGAAATGCGTTAGTGCAAAAATACATAAAATTCATGAGAATACTTTGGAGAAATACTTACAGCGCTATAAATAATTTCCGGAGGATCACGAAGCTGAAAAAGGCGACGTCTGAGCAACACCACAGTGTAAAATACACTGTGGCCGTGGGTCACAAATACCCACTTTTCAATGGAGACAAACGAAGACCCCAAAATGATAGGGTAGGGCCTAGAGAGGTCGGTGAAGCCAATGGTGGTGGTGGTTTGCCGTGGGTGGCGGCGCAAGGGGCGGTTTTAAGGCCAAAAATGTCGAAATCGGAGATGGACTTAGTGTGGCTTCACCGGTGACGGATCGGAGCTGGGGTTGGGTCCAAAGGGTTGCCAAGAGGTCGGGGATGAAGTGGTAGGAAGATGGTGGCCGGAGGTGGAGCGACGGCGGCGCTGGAGCAAAGGTGGCCGCGGCTTTGGAGGGTGCGTGTGGGCTACCGGCGGCGAGATAGGGGCTGGGATTTGGGGGGTGAGGTCGCCGGAGGGAAGGGGTGCTAGTCGGCCGGGCGGTGTCGCGCACGGCAGCGCGACGGCGGCTGGGCTGGGAGGTGGACGGACGCACGGGGAGAGAGAGAAAGAGAGAGCTCGCGCACGGGGGGAAAAGCAGCGGGAAAGAAAGAAAAAGAAAGAAAAAGAGAAAAAGAAAAGAAGAAAGAGAGGAAAGAGAAAAATAGAGGGAAAGAAATGAGGTCCAGTCCTCATAACTTGGGTCACGAAAATGATCCAACGGAAATGATTTTAAAACCACAAATTAAATAAAATAATTTAAACGTAATGGTAAAGTCAAATTGAAATAA